>NW_007746963.1:0-12839 GCF_000696425.1 Galeopterus variegatus | reverse complement strand
AAGAACCTGCATGAAAAGCAGTTTTCCACAAAAATAAAAAAATTTCGGACAAACACCACTCTGTATACTCAAAGAGTTACAGAAGAAATAGATTTTGAAAAGCAAGCTCCAAGAGGGAGATAAATGATATAACTAGCATAGAAGAACAGAAGTGAGCCTCCTGTGGACAGGAAAGAAATGAAAGGTGAAACAAACCCAGAGACATGAAGATAACAAGAAGAAAACTTGACACCGCTGAAAATAGGTAAAAGAGACTGACACAGGAGATTTAGTTAGAATTCTACTACATTTTTAAAATTCACATTACTGAATACCCCACACTTAGCAAAATGACTGGCATATATAGGTACACAGCAAATAACAGTTGAATGAACGAAGAAGGCAAATTAGTAACTTTCAAGAAGAGAACAAAAAAGGGAATTTAGGAAATAGTTTCGATATAAGAAATTTTCCTAAAATAGATGTCAATCTGTAGATCCAGAAGACACAGAACACTCTGGAATAAAAAAAAAAAGAAAAAGAAAAAGAAACACAGCAGATAATGTATCAGGGAGAAATACAAGGCTGGCGTAAGAGTTTCTCACAACAATATTTAATTAGTAGTGGAGTTCTGAGGGCAAAAGAGCCCAGACTTGTATTATCTGGCTAAGTGATCAGGAATGCATAAAGGGACAGAAGACAGCTTCAACCTGAGGAATGCAGCATTCATAAGATCATCTTTTTTTAAAAAAACAAAACAAAACAAAACAAAAGACAAATGAGAAAATCCATCTAGTCAAAAGATAAATCAAAATGGGGTATTCAGAAAGTGGGAGTCATATATGAAAGGACTCATATAGTAAGCATTAAGCCTATTTTAATAATTGTGAGAGTTATGGTTTCAGAGAATAACTTAAGTAACATAATACTGACAATGTAAAATTAGCAAAACAATTTTAAAAATGACATGTGAGAATGAGAAGAAATATGAGAGTTGAGGTTACTTCATCTTTCATATTGAGGATTCAACAGATAGTGCTTAAAATATGCAGCTGAGGAAATCCAGACTGGGAAAATGGCAGCCTGCACGTGCCTCAGCTACTCGGCTCCTCATATCCAACTCCAGTTGGACTACCGCAGAGAAGCTGCTCTTGATGTTGTCAGGCAGAGCCTGTGGAGTTGAGCAAGGACTTGACCCTGCAAGGAGAGAGAGAGCGAGACCAAGACAGAGACAGAGAAAGGAGGAAGTGGGGGGGGGAAGGAGGGAGGGACAGAGGTGATTAGTTTCTCTCTGTCTAGGCTGGAACCAAGGTGGGAATCAAGCTCTTAAGTTCTTAGGCAAGTTTGTCTTGTGAAAATAGAGATCTCTAAGAAGAAGGCAGCACTAGACAGTGTGAGGTCTTGACCCTCAAAGAGCTATGGGAGAGCTGAGTAATTGGCCCACTTCCTACTTTTGCAGTTATGCAGCCTGGATAGCAGAAGGGATACCTCTCAGCACTTTAACAAGGGATTACAGTGTGTCAGCTGGTCTAATTCCTGATCACGAGGGCTCAAAGTGTCTGCCCCAGCCCCCAATTCATCAGACTTAAGATGGATCTGAGTGTCAAACTGAAGAAAGGCGTGAACATGCAATGAAAACTGATGATTGAGCAGCCAGAGAGGGGAATAACAAACACAATATCCAGAGCAGGCAGTTTCTACTAAAACAGAACTGTTGGAGGAGAATTATTATAACTTGGCAACAAATAAACTAATAAACAAACAGACAAATGCATTTAAGGAGATTCAATTGTAGCATTATACAAGGTATTTTTCTGGGAGACCCTTGCTACTGACACACATACACACACACATACACGTATACATCAGACAAAGGGCTTATATCCAGAATGTATTAAGGAACATTTAAAAATCAGTAAGAAAAGAACAGGCAACCCAACACAAAAATGGGCAAGAAACTTGAACAGGCACTGCCACACTATCCAAAGAGTCAGTACATATTAAAACCACAAATAAAATATTAATTAAATATTTACATTAAATAACATCAATATATTTAATAAATATTATTTTGCTTTAAAATTAAAAACAAAAATTCAAACTACAAGATGCCTCTTAAAATCCACCATACTGGCTAAAACATTAAAAACTGAAAATACTCAAACTGGCAAGTTTGTGGACCTACTACATTTCTCATACCCTTCTTATAAATCGATACTACCTCTATGGAAAACTATTTGCTAATATTCGCTAAAACTGAACATAACTCAAAAAGACCAACTCTTACCTAACAAAAATGCACATATAAATTTATCAAAAGAATTATATAAGAATGTTTATAGAAGTGTTATTCATCATAGCCCCCCAAATGGAAAACAACCCACATGTCCATCAACAGTAGGATGTGTAAATAATTTGTGGTATGTTCTCGTAGTGATGCAATGATATATAACAATAAAAAGCAATGAATGGCTGCTATATACAATATGATGGATGAATTTCACAAACGTAATATTGAGCAAAAGAAGGCAGAAATACAAGTGTAACTCTATGATTCTATTTACTTAAATTTCAAAAATAGGCAGAAGTCAGAAAAATAGTTATCTTTGCGGGGGTGCTTCTGGAATACTTATAATGTTCTTAATCTTAATCTGGGTGATAGTTATACAATTATATTCTCTTGATAAAAACTTGTTGAGTTGTACACTTAAGGTTTGTGAATTTTTCTATGTTACAATTTTCAAAAATGTTTAGAAAAAATCAACATCCATTTATAATAAAATCTCTTAGTAAATTCAGAATGAAAGAATATTGTCTTAAAATACGAAAAAAATAACTCTCAAACCAACATCCATTATATATAAATATTTAAACACTACAGGTAATCCCATTAATGTAAGGAAAAATACAAAAGGGCTCACTATCATCCCCCTTATTAAAAATTGTTCTGGAAATATTAGTCAATACACAAGAAAAGAGAAAGAAATAGAGTATAAATATCAGAAAGGAATCAGTAAATTTTCATTATTTGGAAATAATATGACTGTATACCAGGAAATCCATGTGAAATATCTGAAAAATTTATTTAAAAAATAAAATCCTAATTGACTGGCAAACAAAAATTTTAAAAAGTCTAGTTTGTCTACAAACAAATGATAATAAAGATTATGTTACAATGGAAAAATCATATTGACAAATGAAACACAAAAATAAATAACAACAAATAAAATTAAGAAGAAACATGAAGGAAACTAAAACTCGACTGAGGATCAAATGGAAGAAAAAAATTGAATAATAAAAATCAATATTACAAAGTGTATATTGATCTATATATTCATGCGATCCACAAGTACCAGCATGCTTTTGGCAGGAGTAGGGATCTGATAACATAATTTATAATGTATACCTTTAAAAGTTAAGATGAGGAAAGAGCCAAGAAATTGTGAGAAGTAAGAATGGTAATGAAACACTCCATACTCAACTACTAGGAAAAGACAGGATAAAGAGTTCAGAAGTAAGTATTTAGATTGGTGGATTATCTAGTAAATAGTTTTGAGACAACCAGTTAGTTTTTCTTTCATGGGGGAGCAGAGAGGAATGTTTAGGGGAGAGCCAGATACCTAGCTTACTTTCTATGCCAAATTAATTTGCTAACAAGTATAAGATTTAAATATATAAAAATAAACCATAAAACTAATAGAAAACATGGATGAATCTTTTTACAATCTTGGCACTAACTATATGCCAGGTACTGTTTTAAGTGCTTTATGTATAATAACTAGTTTAATCCTCACTCTGACACTAGAAGTGGGTGTTATTATGATCCATATTTTGCAGATGAGGAAATCGAAGCATAGATGGGTTAAGTGTCATGTCCAAGGTTGTAGAGCCAGTAAGCAGAAGAGAGATGATTTGAACCTCAGCAGTCCAGCTCGAGTTTGTGCTCTGAACTACTGCACACACTATACTGCTTCTAAGATGACCAGATATATGCAGTACCTCCTATACAACCTATGTATACGTTTAAGCTTTTGAATTTCAAAATGTTGTAAGTAAAGTTTAAAAAGATATAAACAACAAACTGGAAAAATATTTGCAACATATATTACAAAGTACTGAATTTTCTGATATACAAAGAGCTCATACCAATCTCTTACAAATGGATACATGAAGAAAGATAGAAAGAAAAGAAAATGAACAAGCAGTTCGCTGATAAGAAATGCCAGTGGTCAATAAGTTTTTATGTACAGTGTTACTTGTCTTAAAAAAGTACAAGTTAAAATAATGATGAGATATGATTTTTATCTACCACACTGTCAAATACTGAAAAGTTTGATAATATTCAATGTTTTGACCAGGTTGAGGAAAAACAGAAACTCACACCCTATTGCTGGAAGTGTAAATTGGTGAAAAATTTCAATGGTAATTTGGCAACATCCATCATTAATGTACCTATCATTTTACTTATTGGTTCCACTTCTAGGAATCTATCCTGTAGATGTTTAGGGGCTGAAGACATAAATGTACAAGAATATTCACTGAGTCAGTTTATAACAGTGCTACTCAATGTAAATCAACTACATTTCTAAGGGCTCTGTGAGTTCAGCTTATTTTTTTTTCATAGACTTTCTTGATGAAGAAAGCACTACGATAATTTATACGTATTCTGGTGCAAGCTCCTTATCTCAATGTGAAACAGCACTTTAAGTAGCACCGTTTATAATAACAAAAAATTGGAAATAATGCAAAGGTACATCGATGGGGTATTTACTAAATAAATTATAATAGATTCAAAAATAAAATCCTGTGCATTCATTTAAAATAATGAAATCTACACATACTGATACACTCACACACACACATGAGAGAATGGAAGAAATGTTGCAGAGCAGTGTGAAAATAATAAGTGAAAGATAAAAATGTACCAGTTTATATATGCACCGAGTTTCTGGAAGCACACACAAGACACTGTTGTACATGGTTATCTTTGGGATATGAATTTGGGATTGTGAAGAGGTAGGGCCTGGGGATCTTTATCTTGTGCCCTTCTCTCTAATGCTTAAATTTTCCTACAACTAGCATAAGTTATAATTTTTAAAATGCTAATTAAAGTTTAAAATTTTGTTTAAAGGTCAAGAGTAACAGATTAGACTCACTGCAGGTCAAATCTTCAGAAACTGGCTTTGGCCTAAAATTTGTTTTAGAAGACTTACGGAGACAATCCTTACATGGGATGAATTCCCATGGAGTCGTTTGTGTAAAGATATAAGAACCCATCAGCTTGTTTTTCCAAACTCAGAAATCTGTTTTTCTCACCTTAAAAAATGTTTATTATGACCAATGTACACATCTCCCAAACCAAATTTTTAGTCCATCTCAAAGATGGGTCTCCAAGCTAGGAAATGGTGGAATCGGAATCCTATCCCTGCAGTGTGACAATCAATTATCTAATTCTGATCATAACTGTTGCAAGGAAGTATAGAACCAAGAAGCTCTTAGTGCTCAGAAAGTCCCAAAGATGGTAGACTATAACACATATTTGATAAAATCTAGGGGTCCTATATGCTCCTTGGAAACCACAATTTATGTTGCCAAAAAGTTTGGAATATTAGGCCTTCCAAGGTTATGTTAAAGACACTCATAATTATTACCATTTGTACAGTGCCATGCAGTTTGCAAAGCACTTTTATATCTGCTGTCTCACTAAATCCTAACAGATCTCTGGAGTAGGTAAATTTCATAGATCTAATTTTATAGATGCGGACACTGGGCATGGAGGCTTATGCTTATTCACCAGTCACTAAAGAGTGAAGCAGCAAAGCCACAATGTGCCAGCCCAACTTCTGACCACCCCCCCACCCCGCCTGGTTGGCTTGCTCAGATTCTCTGTGTTTATTTGCATGATGTTACGCCATTGAACTGGGTGAGCCTAAAAGCAGACCATGGCCGTTGTCACTGTTTGTTGACCATTGCTACTTGGGGCAGGTAGAGAACACAGACAGCTTGAGTTCTTAGTCATCTTGAACAGTATCAAGCAGGACAAATAGAGGGAAAAGCAATTCTTGTTTATCTGAATGAAGGAAGTGTTTGCACTTGCTGTGTTGTCTACTGGCATGCAAGTTCTTTCTTACCTTTACCCTACTTTATGCTCTTCGGCAGGTAGTTCAGTCATAGTAAAATGATCTTCCTTGAGATCTTTCTAACTCTGATACCAAATTTCACCATCGCACTGCAGCTTTTCACGTCTGATATCTTTCCTTTCCCAAAGCTCTCCATTAAAGTACCATGTCTCATGTTCCATTTATATTTCTACTTTTTGTGCACAAACTCCATACAGAGGAGTTATAATTATGTGACAATACTTGCCACTTATTGAACACCTGTGATCTGCCAGACACTGTGGTAGGCACTTTATATGTTGTGTATTATCTTAACCTTAGAGCAAATTCTACGAAGTATATAGCTCCTTACTGCTACTTTGCAGGTGAAGACACAAGATGAGAGTGACTGAGTCTGGATCTTTCAGTACTGAAGGGCAGAGGCGGAATTCAAATGTAAATCTGTCTAGCTTCGAAGTCAAGGTTTTCTCTCCCATACAGGGCACACCAGTAATAATGTTTACTGTATTAGCTACTCAGATATTTAGTGAAAATGTTCACTTTAAAGTTATATATTAAAAGTCAGCATCACTCTCTCTTTTCCTAGGCTCTTAAAAGGTGGGTTGGTGGTCTAAGGTGTTGAAATTCAAACCTAATACAAATGTAGCACTCCCATATCATATCCCTTCCCAACCTAAGGAGAATTGCGGTGTATAATGGACCCTTCTGTTCTACTGCTTTCTCCACCTGGTCAACTCTCACGGGAAAACAAAATTCATATGATCAGTGAGGTCTAGAAATTAACATTTATTTTAAATCTGTCAAGAACTCCTGGCAGGTATTAATTTTATTAAAATGATTACATGTGGCAAAACAAAGAGAGGTAATTCTATTTCTCTACAACATAAATTATGAGTTAGATTCTCAGCTGCTGGCTCAGCATTGTTCAAGACCTTTTAAAAGACTGGGGGACTTTAATTTCCAGAACATGTTAAAGCAGCAAAAGAAAAAAATAAATTAAATGTAATTGCAATTGAAGATATTGCCAAGCATGTGCTATTTATAAAATCTTCTTGACATGTTTACAGGCCAGTCTCCAAGCTTTGGTATTTTAAAAAATCATGTGAACAGCTGTCCTATATTGACTTATCATCTACAGTTTGTAACACAGAACCAATTTGCTGATTTTTTTAAAAAAGAGATGGCAAAAATGAATCATGATTAATTCAAATAAAATATAACCAGCATTCATTCATCTAACTGAAATATGTCAAAAACACTTCTTTAAAATATTTAATACCAGAATAACTTACAAAAATAGTATGAAAAAGAGTGAAGTACTTGTCCTTAGTTTTCATTTACATGCTCACATTTTGGAAAAATTGTTTCATAAAGATTCCAAAGTTTTTATTATGGATAACTAACTACTTAAGGATGTAAACCAAAAGAACTCATACTTCATCTGATCATACAGTCATAACTTAACATATCTTGCTTTGCATTTACTGTTACTGCAAACAGCAATTTAAAAAACAAAGTAAAAATATCTATATACACAAAATATTTTTATATCAAATTATATTCATTACACGAAGTAAACCCAATCCCCAAATGCTATGTTACGTGAAAAAAGTGTCCTACAATTTATATCAAGACTGACACTGTCCATATAGTAACTAGAACAGGCTTTGGTTTTAAAAACATTTTGCAAAATAAAGAAAAATGTCACCACATGGCTGCACTACTGGCTCTCATTGACACTCACAAAAAATACTTTCCAGTATAAAAAAAAAAAAATTACAAAATACATTACACACCCAGAAAAAAAAATCCCATCATAAAAGAGTCAAATCCTTTTTACTTCTCTGTAGCATATACACTCTGTTATATTTGGCATCTCCACTGTTTGGTCAAGTTTCATATCTTCCGAAGCTGATTGGAACATTATTGTTTGATTGAAAAAGACATTTTTCTCTCTTGATATTGATTATTCTCACTCAATGGTAGTTTCTAAATCCTAATTTAGAAACAAAATGTTCTTTCTTTTAATGCATGATTTCACTTAATTTTTACTTTAATGTCCTACTTGGCAAAATTCAGAGACTGTTTAATGTTTGTTTTCCATATGTTTCAAATTTAAAAACCGATTTTATGCGTGTATATGTATATTCACAGAGATACATTTCTTTCATTGTCTTGTTCTCACTGCAGTACAAATTGTCCATCAGCAATTGTAATTTGAAATGAACCAAATAAAGGTTTTTAGTCATTCCGTTTGAAAAAGTTTCCATCACAAAAAACACTGAACTCTAATGCAAACAGGATTATGTTTTAAAACTAAACTATAGGTTTAGTTTTAAACAGGAAAATTTTGAGTTATTTATATAATAAAGTTTTTAAAAACTTTAGCAAAACTTGAGAAAAAGAAAATCCAAATTAATTCTAAAGGGCATTGTGGTGCTTTCCAGAAGTACTTGAAAAAAGTTTTTCTGATCACAATGTATTCATTGCAATTTTAAATTAGTTTGAAGGACTCACTTCTTAAATGTACGCATTATGTGGATGGATTGCCACACCTTTCACTTTGGAAGTTTGTAACACATCAGATATGCAGGCAAGATGCGTGCATGGAGTTCCCACCATCACCCTGAAAAGCACATTGAACAATTTTCAATACTGCAGAAGTTCTTTTAAAGGAACATTTCATTTGGCCTGAACAGATTTCCACGTTTTAACATGTGAATTATCGAATATATTTCAAGGACTTTGAGCAATTCTGGTTTCAGGTCTGGAATGATTGCATCCATCTGGAATGATGCACACAGACTAATAAGCATACGGCGTTGGCATTTTGAGGCATAGCTGTTCCACTATGCCCACGTTGGAGCTTATTTTCGGGAAGCAAGGCACTTACTGTAATGGTAATGCAGACATTTTATGCATAGTTTGAGTAACATAAAATAAGTTAATATTTTTGATTAAAATGAGTTTTTTTTTATAATTTATATGTCTTTTATAGAAGCAACTAAATGATATATTTTGGATAATTAAAAATAAGAAGAGTTTTGAAAGGGAGTATCTTTCACTCCTGCTTCGGCTCTTAGGATGAGGATTTACAAAAAAACATTGACATGAAGAACATCCATTAGACCTGAAAAGTGACAAGCTCTTAAAACTGCTGCACCAGGGGCACTTTGACTGTCTTTACTTCTGCTATATGGGACGACTTCTGGATGATGCAGCTAGTAGTCCCCTGCAGTTTGTCTTTTCCCTGTGCAAGATTTGTTAAGGCCATCGCTGCATTGATCTCCTTCCAGTATGTGTCCTCCTTGCTGGGTCCCTTTCTTTTAGCTGCACTGGATTTAAGCAAAACAGAAAGAAATGATCAAACTCACTGTAGTTTGCATCGAAAATGCCACCACTGAAAAGCACAAATGGCAAACAAAAACATCTTGCTCACCTGTCACCCTTACTGGATCCATTTTCCAGAGTGTCTGTAAGGAAAAGCAAAATTTCAATTACTTTTCTTCTTTTCTTTCCTTTTTAATCTCAGGAGTTTCACCATTAATTACCACGAGTAAAAGTTCATCACGAAATATGGTTGAAAATTAGTTATTTTCTTACAAAGATACAGTAGTTTAAACTAAGAGGCAAAAAGAAAATCTCTTTGCAAAAAAAGCAGGGATAAGATGACAGCAGGTAATAAGGAATAAAAAGTAGCTTTCACAGATGTATAAAATGTATAAAAATCTGCAGTTCATTGAGAAATTGGGTCTTTTCATCAGGAAGCAAACAGTGTAGGGAAAAGGGTGCTGACTGTAGCTGGGGACAGATTCTGGTCTTTCTGTATCACTCGGCTGCTGTGTAACTTTTGGCGGATTATGATGCCCCACAGGTCTGGGATTCAGTTTCCTCAGCTATAAAATAAAGGGGTGCCTAGGAGGTCTTGAGGTGCCTCTGGCTCAGTATTCTACGATTTCACGGGAAATCAAACCTCCATTTCAGAAAAAGGACGGACAAATAGTCCCCTTTGGCTAATCAGCAAATGAGTAACAGATCCAATGCTGAGAGCAACACAGGATTTCCAGGCATCTTAGAAGAAGCCGGCGTCAGCCTCTGACCTCCAAAGAATTCCTCATCCTGCTGTTGAAGGCAGTGAACGCTGGGACGCTAGCTTTTCCTTATACACTCTCCTCTGTTTAGATCTGCTCCCTTATTCACAACACTGTCTCCCAACACCACGAAAATATAAAGATGAAAATGGGTTCTTGATCTTGATTCAGTTTCTCTGGGTAGCACTTTTGGCTGAAAAAATATGGTATGAGGAACATGAAAACTGAAGCACTGGAGAGAAAGATATGTAGGGGGTAAAGAGGGGCTACCAGCATGGAAGGATGGGCAAAGGAGTGGGGTTGGGACTCCCCATCAGCCTATGAGACTCCAAAAGAAGATAGTGGCACAGCCACCGTCATTATCATTAAATCCACATCAATAGTCAACATGACCCAGTAGCTACAGAATGAGGCACTGTGCTGTGCACAGGAAACGTGAAAAATACAGTTTGCTCAAGGCCCTCTTCTAGTTCTATAGCCTTTGGAGAAGTGTCTCTTCCTGCCCTTTGTCCTCTCCTTTTCTTATACTGCCCCAAGCCAATATTTCTCAAGGCAATTTTTGTTTTCTCTGCAGTACCCATTGCTAGTTAGGCAATTAGCATAATTTCCGATTCTGAGCTCTAAGAGAATCATAGAACTAGAAGAAACTTGAGAAAAAGAACATCAACAAGATTATATCATCCAACCGAGGCAAGATTTCCTGGGGAAGAGATGGTCAAGGGAAAATAATTACACGACCACGTAGATGAGGCAGCTAAGCTTCAATGCCCTCAACAAAGGAAGAGAATTGGGAAAGCCTGCTAACATATCCTGAGTCAGGCCTTGAAGTGCAGACCGTGAGACAATAATGGATCACTATGAGCTCTTTTCACAACTCTTCAGCTAGGGATCCAGGGAACTTAAAACAAAAAGGCAAATAAACAAATCAAAAGCACTTAGTGAACAAATGATATGGTTGTCGTAAAGAATCAATGAGATGATGTGTGTCTGGCCCCAAATGGAACAGCAAATGTTAGTTCCTTCGGTCTCCTTTCCTTGAATATTCAGGCAGCATTTTATAAGGTTTTAGGGATAATTTTGAGTAAATAATTCAATCTGTGAGCAGCTGATGGTCACCCTCCAGAGCCCATCAGCCTCTGGATCATCTGGCCCCTCCTAAGTCAACCCGGATGTTCAGCTACACCTCTTCTACTTTTGATAATTTGGGAATTATAAAATTACTCATATAGGGCCAGCCCGGTGGCGCACTGGAGAGTGCGCCGCTTGGGAGCGTGGCGGCACTCCCACCGAGGGTTCGGATCCCGTGTGGAGACCGGTTCCTGCTCACTGGCTGAGCATGGTGCGGGCGCAACACCGAGGGTTGCGATCCCGTTACCGGTCAGTAAAAAAGACAAAAAGGAAAAAAAAAATTACTCATATAGATGGAGGAAAAGAATGATAATTTTTAATTTATAGAACTCTGATGATCCTGATTTACAGTTCACTTACCATATAACAGGTGATACTCTAAGTGCTTTGAGTCTGAACTAATTTAGTATTAATGACTTTGTATAGGGGTAGCATGTCTCTGTGGTGGCCATTAAGTCATTCTTTGTTTTGTATTATTATCTGTAAATCTTTATTCAGTAAGGACAGGTGCTACCAGAACAAAGAACAAGTCAAGGCCTTTGTTTAGGAAAAAGGAAGCCAGCAACATTGGACATTTTACAGAGGAAAAAAAATGAGTGAGGTCTTTGCTCGGTTTTGACCACAAATTGCAACAATTCTGTTACCAAAGTGAAGCAATAGGTTATGGAGATATTTATTCAACGGAAAGACTTGGCAAATGCAGAATAAGTTCCATGAAGTTTAAATAACATTAAGGAAATAACAAAACATAATTTAGAAAAGACCACATAACTGATGCTCTGGCTCACAAATAGAGTGGGCTCACATATAGGAAGGGAACAAGAATCTGATTCCCTACCTGAATGGTCAATCTGAGCATGGTTACTGCACAGACAAAAAGGAAGCCTGGGGCTATCAAGTATATAATGGGTTACAGAACCCAGAAATGCCATCCATGCATGCAGCCTGCATGTGCAAGGAGAACATGGAATTCACTTTTCAGGTCCATGGAGAGCTTCTTTTTAAGATAAGGAGTGAACTTGTCTGTCCTGCAGCTGTGTGAATGCTGGGACACAGCTAGCACTCCCTGTGGCTGACTCCTTGAACTCTTTCCAGAGAGAAACAAGTTTACTGCAGCCAACCGTGAAATCCTGCTTATAAAATCCTGCTTACTCTTTGGGTGTATGTATTTTACACTTTGGTGCCTAAGAAAATACCTTTGAAGTGTAAAAACATAAAGTCCAATACCTGTTTGAGTATTCTCCATTAGTTTCACAAATTTCAACAATGTACTAGACTGTGTTCAAAAGACCGCATTCTACATTTTCTTTTTAAGGCAGGTGGGTGCATGCAATGTCATGAGGAATGGATTAGGTTACTTTCCAGTAACAGAAGAAAAATCTTCATAAAAAGTAATGAAGAAACATCTAGCTTCTCTATCAATAGTCGGTGCTAAAACAGCACGTAACAAAGCTCTATCTCAAAGATTTCAAAACAACCAGAAAAATCTGACTAACACCACGTTCCGGGGGGGGGGGGGGGG
>NW_007746962.1:11104-12839 GCF_000696425.1 Galeopterus variegatus | reverse complement strand
TATAATTTCTGATTCTTGCTGATCTTCCCAGATGGATTTTTATGAGTCAAAACTGACTGGAATCTGAAGGGAGACCTGGGAGCATCTTCCGTCATGTGAGGTTGTGTAGCATTACCAATTCGCAATTACCTAGGAGACAGCAGTTCCAGGGAATGTCTGCTCTGGGGAGCACACCTGCTCACAGTTTGATCTGCACACTTCGTTCTGCCAGAAGCTTCTAATTTCTCTTCATTATACCTTTCCCCAGACTTTATCACCCATCACACAACTTACTAAATTGAACTTCAGAGTCTGCCTTTCGCATTCCACTTTTCTTGCTGGTGCTAATGAGCACTGCAGTGGCCCCAAGCTGGGCAGCAGGAGCTGAAAGTCAGGCTCTGCTGATTGACAAAATGTATAGGCTGAAGCGTGGGTTCTGGGTGTCACAGTCAGAGCTCTCCCGCACCTAGCCTGTGATNGGCCAGAGGATGGAGGGGACCTGAGCCCGCCCAGGGCCGGGTGAGGGGGACAGAAGGAAACGCTGGGAAGAAGGACGAGACAGGAGGACAGTCACCGTGGGAGGTGGGCACCGCACGTGGTGATGATTGAGCCTGGGGCCTGGGGGCTGGGCGTGAATCCCAGCTCCGGTGTCTCTTCTGGCTGATCGGGGTCCGTGTCTGCAGACGGTGCACACAGCCCCAGCCGCCGGGGCATGCTGTGAGGCAGGAGTGAGGTAGTGTAGGGACCGGGCGGAGACAGTGCCCAGCAACAGCGAGAACCCAGTTCCTGGCTACCGTCTCGGGGCCACAATTCCCGGCAGCAGGAAGAGCTGGGGACTGGCTAGAAGGAGTATCAAGCTAGTGACGCCTGTCAGATAAGCTGAGTGACTCAGGTGGATGGAGCCTGGGCCCCGCTCACCCAAGGACGCCAACGGCCCCTCATCGGGACACCCGGACAGTCCAGCCAGCACAGCAGGCACAAGGTGCTCACCAGCCTTGCTTCTCGGCGTGGCAGGTCAATGCCCGAGATGTGGTGCTGGGTGCTTAGAGCTCTGGACTGACGGGTCTATCGGCACCAAGCACCCTTAGCTTGCAGGCTGGACCAGGCAATCCACACGCGTGCTCTTCATGGGTCTGGAACCAACGTTTCCCCAGAACACATCCCAGCATCCTTGGGATATACCCATGTTCTGCCCACACATGCGTAGTTAAGATAACCGAGGCACATGGAAGTGCGATAACTTGCCTGAGATTATGCAGCTGAGAAGGGCCAAAGGACGGGCGTGGCCCTGGGAAGCCGGGCTCCACGGCTCCATGTGCCTTCCACAACACCCCAGGGCAGTTTTCCTACCATGGCACTTCCTTTATTTTGTTTTGAATTAACTATAAATTGCTGTTTGAGGGTCTGTCTTCCTCAGTGGCTTACAACTGTTCACCGCCTCTTGTGTACAAGAAGAGCAGCACATGGAGGAGCTGGGGACGCAGTAAGGAACCTAAGCAGACCTCCCCCTCTGCAAGCATGTCCTGCGGGTGGCAGCTGCGAGCTGGTGGAGCTGCTCAGGGGATAAAGCGCGGGGGCTGCACTGGTGAGCGGTGCAGAGCTGGAGCCGTGAGCGCCTGGAGGAGACCCCGCCCCAGCATCTCAGCAGAAGGGAGGGGTGGGGAGGGAAAGGAAGGGAACCTCAGCCACAAGGAACTGACTTAAAGGTGTCCAGAGGACCGAAACCAGGGATTTTTATTTCAGGATGTACTTGTCT
>NW_007746962.1:6900-9867 GCF_000696425.1 Galeopterus variegatus | reverse complement strand
ACAAAATGACCCATTTCCCCAGGCTTCCAGAACTGCAGCTTCTGAGAAGATGTTCTCAGCTGTTCTCTTTCCTGGTCTAGGGAATTTAAGAGTCTAAAACCTACTGAAGATAAAAAGCGAGTCGCTGTCTTCATTTTGATTGCTATTTGCTTAGGATGTGTAATGTTGTTCATAAAGTGTTTGTCCCAAACTAGGCACAGGGGTCTATTAAGAGTTCAGGATGTGAGGGCAGTCTGGCTGCGACATCTGTCACCTCATAGATCTCCAGGGTTGATTCAGCTGATGTGGCTGGCTAGGCAGGTGTCCCCTTCCTCCCTCACCTGTCCATGTGCAACCCTCCCGAAGCTGCACACTTGGTCGAAGAGGGTAACCTTCCCTGAAAGAGAAGAGGACCGTTATTCGGTCAAGGGTATACAAGTAGCTGAGCTCCCCTGCTAGAACCTCCGAACAAGCTCTCGAGTTCAACTAAGCTGTTTAGAAGAATTTACTCTTGGGGTTTCATGATAATCCTTACACTGCTCTCTCANAGAGTTCAGGATGTGAGGGCAGTCTGGCTGCGACATCTGTCACCTCATAGATCTCCAGGGTCGATTCGGCTGATGTGGCTGGCTAGGCAGGTGTCCCCTTCCTCCCTCACCTGTCCATGTGCGACCCTCCCAAAGCTGCACACTTGGTCGAAGAGGGCGACCTTCCCTGAAAGAGAAGAGGACCGTTATTCAGTCAAGGGTATACAAGTAGCTGAGCTCCCCTGCTAGAACCTCCGAACAAGCTCTCGAGTTCACCTAAGCTGTTTAGAAGAATTTACTCTTGGGGTTTCATGATAATCCTTACACTGCTCTCTCACTTTATTTTACAGTCCTGAGCCATTAGAATAAGCGTGCACCCTGCCTTTTCCAATACCATTTTCATTGCAACCGTCCCGTTTAGGTATGACAGCAAATTCCCCAAGTATCCTAGAAGTTCCTCTAATCTGGCTTTAAATATTTCCCAGACTGCTTCTTCCCCTAAGAAATGGTGTAAATATCATTTATCAGACCATGTGTCCATAATGTTCCTTTTGAAAACATGGACACTCTGGTGGACTAATGGATATAAAACTAAGCTATCTACCCTACGTGAATCACTATGCAGTATATGAATGTACTGAAACAACACTCTGTACCCCACAAACATGTGCAAGTAGATGTTNCCCTCTAACATTCATATACTTTGCCCATTTGATAATTTTACAGTATTTTTATTTCTGCAAATTTTCTGTGAAATGGTGTTATTTCATCTCCACCAGACACTAACGTATGTCACAGATTGCACGTTCTATCACTTGCAGACAGAGCTCCTTTAATTTTTTGTGTTCTTCATTCTTTCATTATTTTCCTCCCCCTAAAGAATGAGTAAAACTATTTTGAATAAAAGTGAATTTTAAAAAATTATAAACTAGAAAATCACTAGGATAATTTCAAATACCTATATAAATGGACACTCTTAAAATTTTTCTGTACCGAGACATATTTGAATTTTTAATTTTGATACTTTCACTACTGCATCAACATTTAAAACAGGGAGAAGTAAAGGTGGAAAATGCAGAATTTGGATCAGACATAGTCTCCGAAATACAGGGATACTTCACAAAGTTCATGGAAAGATGTATACTATATTTTAATTCTGTTTTTCCATGAACTTTTTGAAGTGTCTCAAATCTTATAGATGTGCCCATGAATTCATTTATTACTATTTATTGCATTTATTACTATTTATTGCATTTATTACTATTATTGCATTTATTACTGTCTATTGCATATTAACCGCAGTACTTTGGTCAGGTCTGTGGTCTTCACAGATATCAAAGGGGATATGTCTCGTGTCTTTCTTTTTTTTCACCTTGGTGACAGCTCCCGAGGGGACAGGTATTACATAGAGAAGGAGCCACCCTTGGTGCTCATGAGAAGGCAGAACAGACACCAGGAGTGAAACCATATCTGCTACCAGCCAGAGGACAAGCCCAACGGGGCCATGAGCGGAGCTGAGCCTCATGGGGCCCAGGAGGGCACTCTGCCAGCCGTGCCAGAAGACAAGGCTCTGTGAGAAAGTCTCAGCCAGGCCACGAATGACAGCAGTTCTTTGCAGATGACTGAGTGGAATCCCTAAAATTTTTACTTATATGTGGTAAAAAAAAAAAAAATACCCCTAGCAAAGTCAGTGTCAAAAACAGAACAATAAACCAAAAGAAAATATTTGCAATACATAAGATAGGCAAACGGGTTAATCCCTCAGATGCACAGAGAGCTTTGCAAACTCATGTGAAATTAAAACAAACAAAAAAAAAGCAACATAGGCAAAGAATATGAACAAGAATTTCACAGAAGAGGAAATGCAAAAGGCTAGCATATGAGAAAATGCTTAAGCTCATTGTGGTCAGGGAAAGACAAATTTAAGCAATAATGAGATATATTGTTTCACTCAGCAAAAGTAAGAGACTTAATGAGAGTCATTGATGAGGAGCTCTTCCAGAAATGGGAGTGATCATACATCACTAAAACGTGCATGGGATTTTTCGCTTTTTAACATTAACCTGAACCAAGATCAAGGGGGTTCGACAAGGTCTTTTGAGATTTTGTAACATCTATGGAGAAGTGTACAAAGAGGGGTGTGATACGTATTTCCGTAGTGGAATAAAACTAATAAATGAAATGAGACAACCTAAACATCCACTGTTGGAGGAGCTTAGGGGGACGGTTGCATAAATTCCAGCATATGCATTCTGAGGAATGTGTAGCCAACCAGAAAATGCATTCAGTCCATCGTGGGGATCAACCTGGAGAGACAGCTGTGACGTCTGGTGGCTGAGAAATAACAAGTTACAGAAAAGCTGTGTCTACCAGAGCTTGCTATTGTCAACAGTAACCACACAAACAAAATGGTTCCATTTGCTCAAGAGTAGAGTGAACGCTGGCCGACGCTGGGTGACGG
>NW_007746962.1:4011-6582 GCF_000696425.1 Galeopterus variegatus | reverse complement strand
CAAAGTGTAGGCAAATACCGATTTTACTCCTTGCTGTGTGTTTTCCATTTTCCTCATTCGTACCTGAGATCAGTACCCGGCTGTTATCCTTCAGCCTGGGGAACAATTAGCAGAGGAGTGACTTGGCTCTAAGAAGAGTGACCGAGACATGCTAAGGTCAAACTTAACTTGATTTTATACACAAACTTCTTTTTTATATCTATGTATGTGATAATAAAAATTCCAAAACCAAAGAAAAAGGGAGGGATGCTTTCTCTGTTTGAAGTTAAGTTAAGGCTATGTTTTTATAATGACTTTCTAAAATGTTTTTATATGCCCCTCTTTGAAGCTTACTAAATTCTTATGGCCTAGCTTAATTAACCTTCCAGTCTTATGCCAATGAACTTTAAATATACTAATTCCTGTCTTGTCCTTAATTTTCTATAAAATACTATTCACAAAATCAACTTTATCACTGAGTGCACTGGAAGTCATGCTACTTTGTGTCACCGTGGAGATTAAATTCCATACACAGTAGCAGACAGCAGGTGTGCATCAGTTGTTTCTTTATTTTATTATTATTATTATTATTATTATTATTATTATTATTATTATTATTATTATTATTATTATTATTATTATTATTATTATTATTATTATTATTATTATTATTATTATTATTATTATTATTATTATTATTATTATTATTATTATTATTATTATTATTATTATTATTATTATTATTATTATTATTATTATTATTATTATTATTATTATTATTATTATTATTATTATTATTATTATTATTATTATTATTATTATTATTATTATTATTATTATTATTATTATTATTATTATTATTATTATTATTATTATTATTATTATTATTATTATTATTATTATTATTATTATTATTATTATTATTATTATTATTATTATTATTATTATTATTATTATTATTATTATTATTATTATTATTATTATTATTATTATTATTATTATTATTATTATTATTATTTTTGCTTAGAGAATTTTTATTTTCTCATTTCAATTGCCCTTGCCTCTGTTGGGACCAGCCTATTCCCACCACCAAACATGCACAATCTTGGGGTGAAGAAAATAGTTTAACTGCTCATCATCCTCATTGATAAAGAAATGGAAAAGAGGAGGAAAAAGAATTAAGAGTTGGCAAACCAAGCTTTTTTTCTCTGTTTTATTTGACTATTTTTCCATTTTTCCATCTTCTGTGGTTGGATAACTAAAACTGAAAAAAATATAAATTATGGTGCAAGGAACTATAAATCCATTTATCTCTTCTGGCTCTTGTAACCTCTTGATAATAATACTGTCCTTTCCTTTAATATGAATATCGGCTATAAGGCCTAAATATTAATGTATTTGTGTTACACCAAATTCACTAAAAAGCAAAACATTTTGTCATGTTTTGGAAAACAAATTTTAATTGTTGCAGTACTCTGCTTAAACACTTTTCAAAGGTGAGTAGAATATATAATTTCTGATTCTTGCTGATCTTCCCAGATGGATTTTTATGAGCCAAAACTGACTGGAGTCTGAAGGGAGACCTGGGAGCATCTTCTGTCACGTGAGGTTGTGTAGCATGCCCACTTCTCAGTTACCTAGGAGACAGCAGTTCCAGGGAATGCGTGCTCTGGGGAGCACACCTGCTCACAGTTTGATCTGCACACTTCATTTTGCAAGAAGCTTCTAGTTTCTCTTCATTATACCTTTCCTCAGACTTTCTCTCCCATCACACAACTTAGTAAATTGAACTTCAGTGTCTGCCTTTCTCGATCCACTTTTCTTGCTGGTGCTAATGAGCACTGCAGCGGCCCAAAGCTGGGCAGCAGGAGCTGAAAGTCAGGCTCTGCTGATTGACAAAATGGATAAGCTGAAGCATCAGTTCTGGGTGTCACAGTCAGAGCTCTCCCCGACCCAGCCTGTGATCCCAGTGCCCTCGCCTGCTTCTGCAGTGGAGGGGAGCAGGCCCCTGGGCTGCAGACTCCCATTAGGAGGAGGTTCTGTGCTCTTGCAGTCCTGGAACACAACATACAGCACCTCTTGAGGTTCACCGTGTGGCCAGACATGGGCCCAACATCAGATAGCAGCTTCCAAGAGATCCACTGAATTTATAAGATTTTAATGTATTTAAAAAATTATTTCTTCTTCACTAAGGCTCAACTCAAGAAAAGTGTGCTTTTTATTGGGAAGAGAAGAGAGAGAAGGTCAAAGTAATGAAATACATCCTTATTCCAAATATGGAGTTTACATGTTATAAAATAATTCACTTGCTCTCTCTTCAATAAGTTATTCCTGATAACATTTGTTGGCGCAAAAGCAAATTTCTCAAATTTAAACTTTCTTAGAAAACCTTATTTAAAAATAAACAGTGGACTTAAAAATAAAAGAATCAACACTAAAGTAGCACTTTGAGAGCCATTTTTCTAAGTGTAAATTAATGGAGAGGTCATCAGAAACCCAGGCAAAGATAACTGGGGTTGACTCTCTCCCATTCCACGGAAGAGCAGGAATGACATATTAGAAAAATGCCATTGAACCATTGGTGGCATCACT
>NW_007746962.1:0-371 GCF_000696425.1 Galeopterus variegatus | reverse complement strand
AGTGCTCTGAGGGTGAAATATATCCCCATTAGCAATTTAGAACATCCATGCCTTTTAATGGGTATGCTATACTTTCAAGTTCATGGGCAGCTTGTTCACGCCCTGCTGCACTGATGAAATTAATTCCCCCGAGACTTGCTAATAAAAGCACCCCCCCCCCAACTCTTCCTTCTTCTCAGTTCTGTGAATCCTCCCTCTCTGTCTGGGCTGCCCACTTTCTCTCAGATGCCCATCGAATCACCTGTCTCACCTCTCTGCAGCACACAGCACCCTTGTAATCAATTTTTTCCTGTTGCAGCTGCCCCACACACGGCTGCGACGGCAGTGGTCATGTTAGTGGCAAGTATGCAAGACACAGAAGGTAATGCCTG
>NW_007746961.1:12339-12841 GCF_000696425.1 Galeopterus variegatus | reverse complement strand
CAGCTGTCCAGAAACAAGATGGTATCCAGCTTGTGGGAGCTGGATAACACCCACATTCCAAGGATGAATGAAAGACTTACAGAACCAGCCCCAAGATAACAAAAGCCCAGAGCCTGCAAGATTGCACATAGCAGTATCCTAACAGGAGACTTCTGTTCTCCCACACTTTTCCCTTTAAAAACCTTGCTGAGGCTCTTGAACCTGTGAGACAGTCTCTAGCCTGGCTGTCTCCCAGGCCTGCTAATAAAGCTTCCATATCCTGCATCAACCTTAGACTCTCAAGTCCTTTGTTTCTAGCAAAGAGAGCAGCAGTACTTGGCTGCCAGTTGCAACACTGTACACTTGGCTACACTAAATTTATAAAATAACATTTTTCTTTCTTCAATACTAAATTGACCTTAGCTAACTATAACTTTTTTACTTTATAAACTTTTTAATTTTTAACTTTTGACTTTTTAAATCACACTTAGCTTAAAACATAAACACATTGCATAGCCATACA
>NW_007746961.1:6226-7055 GCF_000696425.1 Galeopterus variegatus | reverse complement strand
AGATATACATTTAAGCCTTGTGCAGTTTTCTCTATATGTCTTACATGTCAATTAAAAGTTAGAAAGATACTAAGTGTCTTAATGGGGCCGTTTAACTGCTTTGAAAAAAGTTAACGGGTCTGAAGAAAACATCTATTTTTCAACATAGATTTTTGCTTAAAAAAAAAATTCAACATTTGACGTAAATGAACCTAGAAAATGTTTTAGAAAATAATACATCAAAAAATAGTAAGGAACTTTGAAAGTTGGAAATAGTATGGTCAGTGGTTGTAAAAAAAAAAATAAGAGAGAGAGAGAGAAAGAAAAAGAAGAAAAGGTGTAATGCTCTTTTTTATAACCAATGCTGAAAGATTGCTTATGTAGAAAACTGCTAAGCAATAAAATTAAAAACAAACTACAAATATCTATTAAGCATATTTTTCTGGAACATGAAAATAACTAGGGTTTCCAAATTCTCTAAAAAATTAGAAATATGATTTAAAAGCTTGTGACAAGACCATGTAGGAATAAACTTTAAATTATTTTTAAATTTAAGAATTAAATGCAGCAGTGACATCAGCAGAAAAATTATTAATAGTAATTTAGATGTAAATCTTTATCTTAATAGGTTATAGAAATTATGAATAATTTTTCTATGAATGATTTACTATGTTACACATCTGCTCTATGTATGAAAAAAAAAAAAGAAGGTTTCTTCTCCTGACAGGCTGGTTTCTGGGCCAAGATATTTCCATCCATATGTCAAATTTCTCTTCAATCTCTTTAATGTCAATATTAAGCATACTTTCTTAAGTATGGCCCTTTTCAACTGCAAAAACTTTCTAAGATA
>NW_007746961.1:0-494 GCF_000696425.1 Galeopterus variegatus | reverse complement strand
TCTGATTTTACCTAAACTGACTTTATACCATGCAAAGAAATAAAATCTTATATTGTGAAAATGGTACTAAGGAAGAGATAGAAAGAGATTCAGCTCTCTCACTTTTTTATTACCCATTGTGCTATGGAAATACAACTATGGAAATGAGTCAGAACACCAGCCTCAGTGAATTTTTTTTTATTGTACTCTCTATGAATTATATTTAGTCTTCTCCTTACTTGCTTAAGCTCTTATATTTTGTGAGCCACACATCCTTTATTTTGAGAGAAATAAATGTTTTATTAAAGGGCATAATATAAAAGAAAATGAAAGTAAATTACAGTCAAAGGTTTATATTCTACTTAAGTCATGTGCTTTACTCTGTACACACTTGAAATTGGGTTTGAAATTTTATTTATAACCACCTAAAGGAAATCAGGATGTGCCTTTGGAAAATCATTTGACAATTATTATTTGTTCACCTGTTTTAAAATTCTTTATTCATAGCTGTATTT
>NW_007746960.1:11655-12845 GCF_000696425.1 Galeopterus variegatus | reverse complement strand
CAAGACTGAAGCAATGACGTCCTGTCTCGGTCTATTCTGCAGGATAAAGCTCAGCGAGAGGGTCTCTATAAAACGCTTGAATGAATGAACAAATGCATGGATGTGGACTATTCTATCTCCTGTTTCCTAAGTTTGCTAAGTCAAAACTACCATTCAAATAAAATTAAACCACATCTTCAGAAAAAAAAAATACAATCTTCTGGAAGAGCCTCAATAACAGGTCATACTCTAGCATCCTGTTTGGGTACCTTGTTGAGGCCTCAGGCGTGTAACTCAAGACACATACTGAATGGTACAAAAATATTCCAAGAGATAATTTTAAATGTTTTTATTTTAATGTATTTGATGGATATGAATGTGGATAAAATATAACTTGTGTGATTATGAAGTATCAAAGGTAAAGGATAAAATATCACACATTCTGTCCGTGACTGGAGACTGTTGGACAACCTCTTTTGGTATAAGCGTTGCCATCATGCTTATACCAGGCAAACAGAACACAGATATGTATATTGGGGATATTTATTTTAAGATAATAATATGTAAAGTCACAGAGCCAATGACTCACATATTAACAGTAGGAAAAACATCTCCTACTGTAAACTTCAATTCTTCCTTGGCTTCATTGTGTATGAAGCATTTATCTATATGCTGCCTAAAAGTATCAAATTCCCACCATGATGAGCCAAATTGCCAAAATGATCTTTGAGGCCCAAAGTCAAAAGTTATATGTATTTTACTAATGTTATAAAAGCAATCTCTACGGTGCTCCTAGATAAGACAGTAAAGATTATTTATTCAAGTTATTAGTTTTTCCAGTGGGACCATGCATGGTGCAATTTAAAGGTGACCTTGAAGTTGTTCTCCGTGGACACTGGGGAGGAGGGGAGCAGAGTGAGCAGCCCAAACTCATTGACTCCTTCAGAAAATCAGAATGAAAAGTCCCCACAGCCCTCAGCTGGCCCTGCCCCTCCACTGGCATCTTCCACAGTGTAAGAGTGGTGGTGGAACGCAGAGGGGTGAGTTAGGCTCTGTAGCCTTGTGACTACAGATAAGGGGGGAGGGTGGACAAACCTAGAGAGGCCCCTTGTCCTGTGGCTGTGGTTGCCTTAAATGCTGTGCTAAGAAATTTGGCTTTTATGTTATATGAGTGTGGGCAAATGTTAACAAAAACTTCTTACCTTCTATGT
>NW_007746960.1:8516-10215 GCF_000696425.1 Galeopterus variegatus | reverse complement strand
CAAAATGCCATAAACGGGTAGGTGATAAACAACAGAAATTTATTTCTCAAAGTTCTGAAGGATGGGAAGTCCAAGATCAAGGAGCCAGCAGATTCAGTGTCTGGTGAGGGCCTATTTCCTCATTCATACATCTATGGACCTTCTCACTGTATCTTCACATGGTGGAAAGAGTGAGGGTCACTCTGGGATCTCTCTTATAAGAGCGCTAATCTTAAGAACTCTGCCCTCATGACCTAATCACCTCCCAAAGGTCCCCACCTCCTAATACCATCACCTTGGGGATTAGGATTTCAACATGTGGATTATGGGTGGAGGGACACAAACATTCAGACCTTAGCAAGTCAATAGCAATTTCTAAGCAGAAAAGAGAATTAGTGTGTGTGTGTCTATACACATGTGTTTATGTGTGTATGTGTGCAGAGCTCAGTGAGGGGAGGAAGGTGGAAGTTAGTAGATAAAGCTAGGAGAGCAAAGAAGTTTCCACGGCATTAACACTGCATGCCAAACTGTGCTTTAAGCACTCATGCAATGTGAGATGTTCCTGCCAACAGCAGCACCCCTGTGCTATGTGATGGAAGGACCATTCTAAATTCCTGCTGTTGGAAGAGCCACTGGCCAACAAGGCAAAGTTTAAAAATGGCCTTTTCTCTACTTGGATGTACCTTGACGTTTCTTACATCATCAACACTAAGCAAACCTTTCTGGTGAGCAGAAGTCTCTTGTTGTATGATCCAAATCACGTATGTATGGAGCTGCTATCTGGGCAGCAGATGGCCCCTGCCCTCACGGAACCAACCCATGTCTAGAAGAGGAGGGGGAGTGTGTAGTCAAATAGCAATGGGGTATTCATTACACTGAAGGTAGGAGTATTTTGTGGAAGGAGGTGTGCAAGAGAGTAATAGAACACTGGTTTATCTGGAGTCAGATTATTAAGAGCCTTTAGAGGCTAATAAAAGAATGTTGACGCAATGAATATAGCAATAGAGAGACACAAAAAGGTATTTAAGACGTTATGTGGTGTCTGTCAGCAATGTCGTATCNAAAAAACATTTTCTCAAAATAACACTTGGAGGGCAGCGATCATGACATGCATACGGTGAAGGGCGAGAGAGGTTCATATGACTAATGGAAACAAAGAGCAAACTGCAAATGGTTGGGAAATTATTTTCCTGGTCCAAAAGATGCATTGAAATGGGTTACTATGACCTGGTTCACCTCATGCTTCTATAGAAATTAGATACTCATCAGCACAGAACCAAGTTCAGGCTTTAAGTACCATTTATTTTTTTCCACTACCACATCTCTGTGTGAAAAGTACAGCAAATTGAAAGGGATTGCATTCACTCAGAAAATGTGTGCTAAGACTCCTCTGTGCCAGCTCTGAAGATGAGAAGGTGCATGACATGGTCCCACCCCTAACTGAACTGGCTGCCTGTCTAGTAAGGGAGGCAGACACACAAACAGCTAATCATATTCAATGTGCTAAGTACCTGCGAGAAATATGCCCACATTCTTATAGGAGCCCAGAAGAAGGAACTATTGATTCTGCCTAGTGGACCACAGAAAACTTCTCAGAGGGAGTAATAAAATTCAGAATCTGAATTTTCAGAAGTGATGTCTTAGTCCAGGCTGCTATAACAAAATGCCATAAACGGGTAGGTGATAAACAACAGAAATTTATTTCTCAAAGTTCTGAAGG
>NW_007746960.1:3817-8250 GCF_000696425.1 Galeopterus variegatus | reverse complement strand
CAAAATGCCATAAACGGGTAGGTGATAAACAACAGAAATTTATTTCTCAAAGTTCTGAAGGCTGGGAAGTCCAAGATCAAGGAGCCAGCAGATTCAGTGTCTGGTGAGGGCCTATTTCCTCATTCATACATCTATGAACCTTCTTGCTGTATCTTCACATGGTGGAAAGAGTGAGGGTCACTCTGGGATCTCTCTTATAAGAGCACTAATCTTAAGAACTCTGCCCTCATGACCTAATCACCTCCCAAAGGTCCCCACCTCCTAATACCATCACCTTGGGGATTAGGATTTCAACATGTGGATTATGGGTGGAGGGACACAAACATTCAGACCCTAGCAAATCAATAGCAATTTCTAAGCAGAAAAGAGAATTAGTGTGTGTGTGTCTATACACGTGTTTATGTGTGTATGTGTGCAGAGCTCAGTGAGGGGAGGAAGGTGGAAGTTAGTAGATAAAGCTAGGAGAGCAAAGAAGTTTCCACGGCATTAACACTGCATGCCAAACTGTGCTTTAAGCACTCATGCAATGTGAGATGTTCCTGCCAACAGCAGCACCCCTGTGCTATGTGATGGAAGGACCATTCTAAATTCCTGCTGTTGGAAGAGCCACTGGCCAACAAGGCAAAGTTTAAAAATGGCCTTTTCTCTACTTGGATGTACCTTGACATTTCTTACATCATCAACACTAAGCAAACCTTTCTGGTGAGCAGAAGTCTCTTGTTGTATGATCCAAATCACGTATGTATGGAGCTGCTATCTGGGCAGCAGATGGCCCCTGCCCTCACGGAACCAACCCATGTCTAGAAGAGGAGGGGGAGTGTGTAGTCAAATAGCAATGGGGTATTCATTACACTGAAGGTAGGAGTATTTTGTGGAAGGAGGAGTGCAAGAGAGTAATAGAACACTGGTTTATCTGGAGTCAGATTATTAAGAGCCTTTAGAGGCTAATAAAAGAATGTTGACACAATGAATATAACAATAGAGAGACACAAAAAGGTATTTAAGACGTTATGTGGTGTCTGTCAGCAATGTCGTATCCATCAGAATTGCAAAATTGTGGGAAGAGGTGAACATCCAAGGGGGTGATGAGGCTAGCCAGAGATGAGCATAAAGAAGTTACTCCTACCCCCAAGGAATGGAGGAATAAAGGAGAGCAGTGGAGCTACCCAAGCCCAGGGGCATGAACCACAGAGAGAGATGTAGCCCCTGTTAGAATTGCCACTGAAGTTGGGAGAGAGGGAGAAATACCCAGCCAGAACCCTCTCCTCCAATCAAGAGTAAAACTTTCATGCTTCTATTAAGAAAATAGAAGGACATGCCACAGATGGGGAGAACAAATTTGCAAATCACATATTTGAAAAAAAGACTTGCATTCAAAATATGTAAGGAAACTTACAGCTCATAATTAGAAGAGAAATAGCCCAATTTAAAAATGGGCAAGAGATTTGAATAGACATTTCACCAAAGCAAACATGCAAATGGCTAACAAGAACATAAAATGTTTGACATCACTAGGAAAATGCAAAATAAAACCACAATGAGACACCATGTCACATCCACTAGGGTGGTTATAAGAAAAAAGACAGACAAATACAAGTATTGGCAAGAATGTGGGAAAATTGGGATCCTCAAGTTTCTAGTGGGAATGGAAAATGGAATATCCAATTTGCCAACAGCTGGGCATTTTCTTAAAAAGGCAAACATAAATTTACCATATGACTTTGCAATTCCACTCCTCGCTGTGTACCCAAGAGAAATGAAAATACGTCAACACAAGGTGGATTTTGATAGCACCATTATCCATAATATCCAAAAGCTGGAAACAGTTCAATGTCTATGAACTAGTGAGTGGATAAACAGATTGTGCTACATCCATATTCTAGAATACTACTCAACAATATAGAGAAACAAATACCAACACACACCACAACATGGATGAGTCTCATAAGCATTATGCTAGGTGAAGGAAGGGTTAGGGTTAAAGCGATTCAAAAGGCTACTTCCTATATTATTTTATTTATATGACATTACGGAAAAGATAAAGCTATAGAAACAGAAATCAGATTAGTGGTTGTCTGGGGCTGAAAGTAATAGGACAGGATTGACTGCAAAGAAGCAAAAGGGAGGAAAAGAGGACATTGAGGCTGATGAAAATGGAAATGTTTTATATCTAGTTTACAGTAGTGATTTCATAGCTGCTCATCAAAACTCATCCAACTGTACACCTAAAAAAAGTGAATTTTACTATATTTAAGTTAACCTGATTTAAAAAAATAAGAAACAGTGGACTAGTGGCAGGAGAACACTGCTGAGGGGCGGAGCTGTAAAGAAAGGGAAAGGATCCGATGAGGGGAGCCTGCTTGAGAAAAAGGAACATGACAGAGACAAGCTTCCTGGAAGCTCAAGAGCTTAGAGTTATGAATAGAGAAGGCAGAATGATAAAATACATGATACAGTTGTGACAACAGAACTCATAGCAGCCCCTTCACAGAGGCAAATGCCAGGACAAAGAGGAAGGTTCTGGTAAGTGTCATGAGTAAGGGAGTGAAGGCTACTGCACTTGCATGCAATCACTCACGCATTCATTCACTGACCACTGTGTGTCCCTTTGTTTGTGCATGATTCAGGCATGCATTCAGTATTATTATTAGTATTATTTTGTACTTACTGTGTGTTGTATTCAAGGGCAAATAAGATTGAGGGCTGAACCTACCTTCTAAGAGCAGAGAGCCTTGGTGCAAAACCCAACTTCTGGTTGGTTTCTTGGTTCCATTTCTACCCTACAGCTCTTCCCTCCAAATTTTGTGTAAAAATGTTTAACTGAGATCCCTTCATCCCCAGGAAGTTAGGCCCACCCTAGATGCTGAATGAATTCTGTTTGGCCTGAACCACACATAGTAATCCTAATCTTCACCAGTGATCAACCGTAGATGAGAAGGTGTCTTAGTTCTCCACAGTAAGACACAAAGGGAAAGCATTTTAGAGGGCCTTCACTTTCCCAATCAAAAGACAGCTTTGTGAGGAGAATGCCTTTTGTGTTAGTTCCTTCTTTCTTGCTTGGGTAGCCAGAATGAGAATGTGTCATCTGGAGCTGTGTCAGCCATCTTATGACCATGAGGTGACAACAATGAAGACAAAAAGCCTACTGGCCAAAGATCACAGAGAAGAGAGAATAGAAAAAGCCTGGGTCCTTGAGAACACAAACCATCTGCTGCACCAAAATTGAGACTGTGACAACAATGAAGACAAAAAGCCTACTGGCCAAAGATCACAGAGAAGAGAGAATAGAAAATGGTTTGAGAACACAAACCATCTGCTGCACCAAAATTGAGAACGTTTTCCTTGAGAACACAAACCATCTGCTGCACCAAAATTGAGACCGTCTACCCCCAAACTTGATGGAAAATAATAAAATTAGCATATAGCTTGAGCCACTACTGCTTTCTGTTCCTTGCTATCAATAACTGATACAGCCAGCAGGACTCTGCAAGGAGGACTCCAGTGTGAGTCTCAAGGTCTTCTTGTGAGGTCTGAACCTAGAAATAGCCTACATGGTTGTGCATGCAGCCCTTTACCCCTGAGGCTCTTCAAAGAGGTGGAAAGAGGACAGGAACTAGCAAGAATATGTAGGAGGGAAAGACCCCACTGGGTTCCAGAAGAGGATTCCAATCTCTGAGTTGGGAACTAGTGGGAAAATGTCAGGTATCATACATCAGGATAATACATCAATTCTGGTCTCTGGAGAAAATGGGTGACAATGAAAACCAGAAATTAGAGAGAGGAAGGACAAATTGCCTAGGAAGAGAGGATAAGGGAAACCTAACTGGTCCAGGTATTTTTTTGTACCCATGGAGAATGAACCCAAATTATCTCAAAAATGAAGTCAAAGTACCCCAACCAGTTAATCTTGCAGTCACCAAGTCATTGTATGCAAGGGAGGTATGATTTGTCATTATGTCATTTCCCATTCCACTTAAGCTCTGAGATAGAGAGACAGGGAGTTAGGGGGTTAGATCAGTGCAAAGACAGGGAGTCAAGGCCCTTTGAAGACAGTCATGGGGTCAGGCAGTTGAGAGTCAGAGGTCTTTTGTTGGTTCACTTGAGTTTCGAAGCAGAGTTGAGGTTTCCTTCACATAATCCTTCTGATGCTCTTCAAGAAACAGCATTTTCACAAGGCAGCCCTGATAGTGATTTCCCAGACAGGATTGGGAGAGATAGATGTTAGGAGATTTTAAGTTTTGGTTTTATGAAACAGTGGATCTGTTTAAGAAATGGGTGTGTTATCTTGAGACTGCATTTTCAGTATCTTGTTTACGTATTTCTCATTTTCTGTTTTGTTTTTTGTTTTAATTAATAAAAACTACAGTAAAGCGATTACCCATTTTCCATTTCTTGCTTTATGATTTGGTTGTAGAAATGGGGGCCCAATCTTG
>NW_007746960.1:0-2807 GCF_000696425.1 Galeopterus variegatus | reverse complement strand
AGGAGATATTTAAATAAGCATCTGATACTTTTCTACTTTGCAAAAGGACTTAATTACAACAATAGTAAAATTAAATTCTCATTCAATATCCAGCATTGCAAGTACGTTTTGACAAGAATGATGCTTTTCAACTGCAAGATGTACTAAAATTTTTAGTGTTTTTAAGAGAACATTTTTATTAAAGCATAATACATATTCAGATTCTAACTGTAAAGCTTGATTGACTTTCACAAAATGAACACTCATGTAACCACAATAGTATAAGGAAATGAAATGTTACCAAAACCCCCAAACTCCTCTTGTGTCCCCTCAGCCACCTCCCTCTACTCCCCAAAGATAGCAACTACCCTGACCATCCTCACTACAGATTAAGTTTACCTTTTGCTGAACTTTATATAAATAGAATCATAGAGTTTGGAATTTTTATTTCTATCTCAATATTTGATTTGGGATATTCATCTTTATTGTGTGTGCCAATACTTCATTTATTCATTTTCATTGCTATGTGGCATTTCATTGTATGAATACACAATTTATTCGTTCTACTGTTGATGGACATTTGGGGTTATTAGGAATAGTGCTGCTATGAATATTCTTACACATGGCATTTACTGAATATATGTGTAATTCAGTTTTATATTAACCCAGATTGCAATGTGTATGTTTAACTTTAGTAAATACTACTGAAGATTTTTCCAAAGTTATAGTACTAATTTACTCTCCCACCAGCAATGTAAAAAATGAGAGTTCCAATAACTCCTCATCCTCAATAACACTAGTATTCTCAGTTTTGTTTAGTTTTAGTCATTCTGGTGGATGAGTAGTGCTATTCCATTGTTATTTTAATTTTCACTTGCCTGACTCAACTGAGTTTGAGCATCTTTGCATATGCTTATTGACCAATTACATAGCTTCTTTTTTTGAACGTCTGTTCAAAACTTATGCCCATTTTTTCTATTTGATTGTGTGTCTTTTTTCATCGGTTTGTCATGGGTCCCTTGTCAAATATATGTAGTACAAATATCTTCTCTCACTCTGTGGCATGCATTTCTATTCACATAACTCTGTCATATGATGAAGAGAAGTTCTGAATTTTAATGTGATCCAATTCATCAATAGTTTCCTTAGTGGTTAATGCTCTTTGTGTTCTAGTTAAAAATATTTGCATAGCTCATAAAGGCAATGAAGAAATTATCTTATGTTATCCTCTAGAAGCTTTATGATTTAACCTTTCACATTTAGATCTACAACCCACCTACAGTTAATTTGTGTGTATGGAGTGAGGTAGGGGTTGAAATTCAATTTTTTAAGGCAGACATGCTTATGGATATTTAAAAGAGCATCCTTTTCCACTGGATGTGTTTGCTTCTGTTTATTGTGATTTCTCTTTCTTTCTTTCTTTCTTTTTCTCTCTTTTCTTCCTTCCTTCCTTCCTTTCTTTTCTTTTTTTTTTTTTTTTTTTTTTTTTTGCCACTTATCTATTTTTCCCAAAAGGGTTGAGTTACTTTACACTGTATAAATGTACACTGATACCATATCATCTCAATAACTACAGCTTTATAATAAGTCTTATAATGTGGTCATATAAGTCCTTCAACTCTGTCTTCTTGGAGACAGAACAGGCTCTTTTTGACCCTTGCATCTCTTCATGCATTTTAATATCAGTTTGTCAATTTTCACACACATAAATACAAACCAGTTGTGGTTTTTATTTAGATTGGATTGAATTGAAAGTTCAGTTTGGGAAAATTGTTGTGTTCATAATATTGAGTTCTCTAGCCTGTGAAAATTATTCATCAAATGACTTGTGTTTATTTTTTTTATTTATGTCCTTTTTATTTTCTCACAATAACATTTTGTAATCTATTGCATGGAAGTCTTCCTCCCTGCTTCAGTTTGGATATTTTCCACTGACCTATATTCCAGATAATCTGCTCTTCAGCTGTGTAATCTGCCAATAATCACATCTACTGTATAACTAATTTCAGGTAATGTATTTTTTAATTTCCTGAATTTCTATTTAAATCTATTTTCATTGAGTTTACACAATGTAGTTCTCTTGTAAAATTCTTCATATTATCCACTTTGTTTAACAACATTAATCACACTTTTAAAGTAAGTATCTGAAAGTTTCAATTTTTTCTGTTTTTTTTTTCTTTATTTTTTTCTCTTTCTTGGTTCTCCCCCAAATTTTTTAACTGAAACACAATTTATTATACGTATCTGTGGAGTACAGCATTGAATATCAATACCCGTCTGCAATACGTGATGCTTAAATCAGGATAATTAATATATTCAATATTACACGTGGCCCTTTACCAATTTCTTGCTACCCTGCCTTCCCCCTTCCCCTTTCCTACCTCTGGTGGCCTCAGTTCTGTTCTCTCTTTTTGAAAGTTCAACCAATTATTGTGATTGTTTGTTCTTTCTTTTTTTTATTCTTTCTTTCTTTTTTAGCTCCCACTTATGAGTGAGGACGTGCAGTATTTCTCTTTCTGTGCCTGGCTTATTTTACTTAACATAATTTTCTGTAAGTTCATCCATGTCGCTGCAAATTGCAGAATTTCATTCCTATTTATAACTGAGTAGTATCCCATTGTGTATATAGACCACTGTTTCCTTATCTAGTCATCAGTTGATGGACATTTAGGTTGGTTCCATATCGCAGCTATTGTAAACAGAGCTGTGATAAACGTGAGGGTGCAGGTATCTCTTCGACATGATGATTTCCATTCCTTTGGGTACGTACCCAGCAGTGGGATTGTGGATCATAGAGCAGTTCAATCTGTAGAACTCCATACTGTTTT
>NW_007746959.1:12479-12845 GCF_000696425.1 Galeopterus variegatus | reverse complement strand
ACTGAGTCATATACTCCTCAGTTTCTCCCTCTGGACATGGAGCTGATCTTCCAGGCTCTGGCACTTACACCTGTTGTGAGGCTTCTTTGAGATCCCGAATTGCAAACTGCCATACAGTCCAGCAATCCCACTGCTGGGTGTATAACCAAAGGAATGGAAATCACCACGTCAAAGTGGTACCTGGACTCCTATGTTTATCACAGCTCTATTTACAATATGTGAGAGATGGAACCAACCTAAATGTCCATCAAAGGATGACTGAATGAGGAAAATGTGGTGTGTATATATATATATACACATATATATATATATATGACAGAATAATACTCTGCCATAAAAAAAGAATGAAATTCTGCTATTCACAGC
>NW_007746959.1:0-12173 GCF_000696425.1 Galeopterus variegatus | reverse complement strand
CGAACCCGGGGCCTTGGTATTATCAGCACCGCACTCTCCCGAGTGAGCCACAGGCCGGCCCGTGCGATGGTCTTTTGCTGTGTTTCCTGCCCAACAACCATCCCCCTTCTTCTAATGATAGCATCTGACTTGCTTTGGAGAAACCTTTCTTCCCTTACATTTGGTCGATGTGATCCTATAGAGTATGACCCTATCCCCTGGCTCAGGGTAGCCTCTTGAACCAGGTTGGAACAGTCAGAGTCATGGTGACTGGTTCACAGATGGGCATGTGACCAAGCTGGACCAATAAGAGTCATCCCTGGGATTTTGTTGGGTGCTCTGTCTGCTGAGTTTGCTAGGCTAGAAACTGAATCTAGAGTTGCTGGTGGCTGAGAAGGAAGCTACCTTCATGAAAATCAGAGTCACAGGACTGGAGCACCCATGGACTGACTTTTGGGTCATAAGCCAATTTAGTCTTTCATTTTTTTGTATAACCCAGTTTGAGTTTACTTTCAGTCATTTACAATCAAGAATCTTGACTAAGATTCCCATTCTTTCTGCAACTCAGCCAGACTCAGGCCATCTCTTTAGTAAAAATAAATTAACATGCTCTTTGAGGCATCTGGTGCAACTCTTTTTCTGGGCTGACCTTCAGCTCTCTACCCTGGGGGCAGGGGATGATCAGATGGGCCCAGGAGGGCCCTTCTTATAACCCCCAAAGGAATAGAGTCATGGTGACTGGTTCACAGATGGGCATGTGACCAAGCTGGACCAATAAGAGTCATCCTTGGGATTTTGTTGGGTGCTCTGTCTGCTGAGTTTGCTAGGCTAGAAACTGAATCTAGAGTTGCTGGTGGCTGAGAAGGAAGCTACTTTCATGAAAATCAGAGTCACAGGACTGGAGCACCCATGGACTGACTTTTGGGTCATAAGCCAATTTAGTCTTTCATTTTTTTGTATAACCCAGTTTGAGTTTACTTTCAGTCATTTACAATCAAGAATCTTGACTAAGATTCCCATTCTTTCTGCAACTCAGCCAGACTCAGGCCATCTCTTTAGTAAAAATAAATTAACATGCTCTTTGAGGCATCTGGTGCAACTCTTTTTTCTGGGCTGACCTTCAGCTGTCTACCCTGGGGGCAGGGGATGATCAGATGGGCCCAGGAGGGCCCTTCTTATAACCCCCAAAGGAATGTTACAAACCAATCTGTGCAGCATGAGAGCAGAGACTGCAACCAAATGTGTCAGATTTTGCTTGAGGAGCTCCCTCCCTGGGCAGGAGCAGCAACCTTTCAAGCAGCAAATCTCCCTCCTGTAAGAGGTCACTGCGTACCAGACCTGCCTGGACAGGCTGCCACTCACTTACACATACACACTGGCCTTTTCAGGCCCTGAATAGGATTCCTTTATTCAAGCCTTTTTAAGGAAGACACACCCTTTTCCTTCTGGCTGTGCCCTTATTTGAATTAAGTCCCTTGGCCAGCTTCATGAATAGAGAAATAAAGGATTGTTCCTGGGACTTGGCCCAGCTCTGCTGGGGATGGACCTAAAGATGACAACTGGTGTGCTCCTGAATCACTGCATAATGATCAAGTCCCTGGTCCACATCAGTCAGAGGGCTGGAGCAAGTCCCAGCATTGCAACCGGTGGCCCTTGAGTCCCAGCCCACAGTCCCTGTTCAGTCTGCAAAGTCTCTCACAAGTCTTTAAACTTTTAAGTCTGCATCTAAAAGACATGAGATTCCACACAGCAATGGGGATCCCTCCCCTGAGGTGGAAGTCCTGGCAACACCCAGCCCACGTGCTCACGTGGCAGCAACCATTAAACTTTTAAGTCTGCATCTAAAAGACATGAGATTCCACACAGCAATGGGGATCCCTCCCTGAGGTGGAAGTCCTGGCAACACCCAGCCCACGTGCTCACGTGGCAGCAACCAGCTGAGCTGAGGAGCCGCTGCCACCTTCCAGGGGTCAGACACCTCCAGCTTGCCATTTCCTGCTCAGCCTGCCTCATCTTCCTGCCAACACAGTAGGCTCAGCTCTCCTGCCTGGCCCCATAGGAATTTGGACCTGTGGACCAGTCCATTCCAAACCCATCTGGTCCCATTCACTGCCTCACTTGCCAGGCCCAGCCACGCTTCTCTCTGTTCCTTAAACACACCATGTCCTCTGCTACCTCTCTCTCTGCTAAACAAAACTACTCTTTGCATTTCACCTAGGCTCTTGAGCCATTCTCTCTCGCTCCAGCCGCTCCATCCTCTCTGGAGTATACTCTCTCTTTAATAAATAAAACTGCTGTTTGCTTCTCACCTCTGGCGTATCTCATCCAATTCTTTGTTTGAGACACCAGGAACCTGAACTTAGCTGGTGGAATCTGCAGATTCCTCAGTTTCCCTTAACAGCTTGGTTCCCTGCCCGGGAAGCTGCAGTGTCCCTCTCCACCTCTGTGTACGTGCTCCCCTGCCTGCACAGCTCTCCCCTGGTGCTTTCAATGTCAGCTCCTTAGAGGGGCTGTCGGCCACGTTGTTCTTTTTGTCTTGTCCTTTTTTCTTTCATTGTGTCTCTTTACCTTCTGGTTTTTACTCCTGTCTTCTTTCTCTCCCTCTCTTCTTCCCCGCCCTCTCTCGCTTCCTCCTCCTTCCTCCTTCCTTCTTTTTCTCCTCAACAACATTGTCAGAGGTCTAAAAGTATGAATTTCCACTCATGTTATCTCACTAAGGAAAGATTCAACTTTTGTCCACCTGCACTGCATTTTGCAACCAATAAGACCAACAAATTCCATTTTTATAAAGGCAAGTTCCCTTTGCAAAGAAATTATCGGCTTTTGGCTGAACCACCGACAACTTCCATGCGGCATCCAGACCCTCCACACCCTGGATCCTGGGGTGAAGACAGTAACAGAGGAGAGACTCTCCCACCAGGCAAAGGACATTAATATCCACAGTCACCTTCCTGCCCTGCCGCCTTCCACCAAACATACAGGCCCTTCTCCCCAACCTCACACACCTAAAGAAAGGTTTTCTTCAACACAGCCACTCTGTGTATTGTTTTCCTTCTGAAAAAAGTATGTGTGGCTCTCAGCTGCTCTCTCTCTCACCTCTGGAGACAGGGAAGACCCATGGGGTTGGCGTGGGAGGCCCCAAAAGTGAAATGATCAAGAGTGGGGCTGTCCCTCTTTTCAACAGAGCTCTGTTTATGTCACTCTTACTAAATGGTGAGTGGTTACCTGGGATTAGTCTCAAACCGGAGGGTAGAAGTGGACCTTTCTCTCTTAGCCACACTCTCCCCTCTCCTGACACACAAACACCCTCCTGTCACAGAGGCAAAATGCACTCAAGAAGCTATGTCTATGCATAGTCGGCTTCCCCAGGTCCGTGGGGACTTCACTATGCAGGTCTGAATTCTCTAAATGCTGCCAGGAAGCCAGCACAATGCGCTCAGCTCCCTGCACACGTCTCTACTTGCCTGTGATGATGGCAAATGCCAATTTTCTTTTCCAGTTTTTTCTTTAAAGAAAGGAGAGGAAAAAGCAAACGCAGCCCACAGCCCCTGGACACAGCACCCCCGGTCCCCAGCTCCACTCCTCAGGCACCCACTGGAGACGAGACAGTGGGGCCCCTGAGCCATGGGCTCCCACTCCTCAGAGGCCACAGTGGTCATCCAAGCCTCCTAGGGACTCTGGGGCTGGGTTCACCCACCAACTCCCTGGCCTGGCACACGCCAGAATGACTCCTGCATGAGTCATCAACCTCAGAGGTTCAAAGAGGTGCCGCGACGAGTTGTCAGTTTCCACAGCACCAAAAAAGAGCTGCTGTGACAGCTGCCAGGTGAGCACACTGGGAGGTGCTGGTCAGCGGTGCCGTGGGAGGCCTGAGGGGCAGAAGCATGACACTTCACAGTCATTTCGCTGGACTTCCACTGATCTACGTCAGAGTAGTAAGTTAAACAGTGTCTCCCAAAACTCATGTCTGCCTGGAACCCCAGAAGGTGACCTTATTTGGAAACAGGGTCTTTGCAGATATAATTAAGGTATGGAGAGAAATGAGATTGTCCTGGCTTAGGGGGACCTAAATCCAAAGAGAGTGTCCTTAGAAGAGACAGAAAAGGACACACAGAGAAGAAAACAATGTGAAGATGAAGGCAGAGATTGAAGTGATGTGTACAAGCCAAGAAGCGCTAAGGGTCGCCAGCAGCCACCAGATCTAGGAGAGAGGCATGGCACGGTTTCTCCCTCCCAGCCTCCAGAAGGAACCAACCCTGCTAATACTGTGATTTTGGACTTCTGACCTTTGGAACGATGAGAAAATAAATTTGTTTTATTTTAATCCACCCAGTTACGGTAACTTATGGCAGCCATAGGAAACAAATACACTCAGAGCAGAACATTACTCCATATTTCTCTGTGCAGCAAAGTGCCCTTTTAGGGTGTGGGTGAAGATCAGCAAAGTTGGAGCTGAAAACAATAGTTTGACATAATCATCATCACCACCATCACCATAATTACCAATACCATCATCACCATCGCCATCACCATCCTCCTACTCTTCATCCCCATCATAATTGTGGGCATCATTTAGTGAGCGTGTACTACATGCTGTGTGCTTGACACTGTACATCCCTTCTTCAGTCCCCCGACAATACTACAAGGTAGCTTTAATTGTTTCCATTTTCCAGACCAGAAAACTAAGACTTAGGAGATTAAATAACTTTTCCCTGGAGTTCTGAACTCAGAGAGTCAAATCCTCACTCCACATGGTTACTGGCTGAGTGACCTCTGGCAAATTCCTCACATGGCTGGTCTTCAAATCCCATACCTACAAAATGGGTTCAACAAGGGTGCCCACCTCACAGGGTTAATGTGGGGGTGGATGAGATGATGCCTATGAAGCACTTGGTCCTCAATAAATGATGCATTTGTTGCTGTCTTGCTCTTGTCCCATCAGCTGCCAGAGGAGGAAGGAGGGGTCTTTTTTGTCTCCAACTGCAGCCACATTATTAACTCCCCTGCACAGCCCTGGAAATCTTGTGAGTGCAAGAACCAGGAACTGTAAGGTGCACTAGGACACCAGGTCTTTTCCAACTCTCTAGCTCAGCCACAAACATCCCACAGTACTTCCTCTGGCCCCTCCAAAAATCAAATCCAATCCAGTCCAGTATTTTTAAGGACAGAACTGGCTACATAATTTGCAGGGCACACTGTAAAATGCAAGTGCTAAAAAATTATTAAGAATTTCAAGACATCGACAACAGAGCATTAAACCAATCACGGGGCCTTTTTGTTTGCAGGGACCTGTGTGACTGCATAGATCACATGCCCATGAAGCAGGCCCTGCTCAAGGACTCTGCTGGCCTATGCAGTTATTACCCCTCAGGGCCCTTTACTGGCGCTTGATATATTTGGGTAGCACCTGCTTTTTCCCTATGGTTAAGGGTCTGCACTGACGTGCGCCGATGCTGGGTGCAAGCAAAGCTCCCCGGGTAGCTGAGAGCAGAGGTCTCTGGTATGTAGTCAGGCCGTGGGAGCTGGCACGAGGGCAGAACCATTGATGAGATGCATTAAACCTCAGCATGCCTGTCACACACACCCCATTGAAAAATGTAAGTCAACACCGATCTGGCCCTTTCTACCATGGAGCTTCAAGCCGCAGCCTGCCTAATCCTGTATTTGATTTGGTCTGATTAACCTGATCCAATGCACAGAAAGGGACAGTGGGCAAACCCCAATCCTGCCCCTGATTAGGGCTACATTAAACCCTCCCTGAAAACCTGTATGAAGAATTAGCCACTATTGGTTCTGCAGCTAACACCTAAACAAGGAGCACGGCTGTAAGGCAAGTGAACAAAAGGGGAGGGGAGGGGAGGGGAGGATGGGGAGGCATAGCGAGCAACTGAAGCTCTCAGTATTGGATCCTCCAGTACTGGAGGATCAGCAGCAGAGTTGGGCAGAGGGGATTATTTGCACTACTACTGCTAATAGCTTGCAATTTATTGAGTTTCTTCTATCTATCCAGGCACTGTGCTAAGGCAGGAGCTGGCAAACTTTTACTCTAGATAGTAAATATTTTAGGCTTTGAGTGTACCACAGTCTGCAGACAGTCTGCAGTGCTTGGACAATGTGTAAATGCATGTGTGTGGCTGTGTTCCAATAGCATTTTACTTACAAAAGTAGGTAGATCTGTCCCATGATCTGTAGGTTGCCAGCTTCTGAACTAAATGATTTACATACATTATGTCATTTAATCATCTCTCTAATGTGTGCTCCTACCTTGGACTCTCTAACACCTGCCTTTGCCTTCCCCAACATGTCTGTCTATCTATTGCTTTGTTGTCTATTTATCCCCCACTAATATAAGCCCCATGAAGTCAAGGACTTAGTCTATTTGCTCACTGCTGTAAACCCAGCACTTAGAAAAATAGATTCTCAATAAGCATTGATTAAATGAAGTCAGCATCTTGTATCTCTGCACATAAAGAAACAGATTTGCAGAGAGGAAGTAACTTGCATAAGGTCACAAAGCTAGAGAGAGACCTGGTTCTTTAGAAACTATGCTCCAGGAATTTGTTGTTGTAAAACAGAGGGCTTGGAGAAGTAAATACGTACTGAGGCCAGACAGGTAACGAGAAAGAGTGAGTGAAATGGGGCAGCAGTTGTGTAATAGGGAATGGTGGAGAGTGTGGCAAACTAGAATATGCACTCTGTCCAATGGGGACACTGATTCTCAGCACCAGCCAATCATGGCCATGTGTGACTATGAGGTCAGTGTGTCCAGACCTTCTGGTTTTCCTAAAGAAGCTGGAAATCCAGATTTTCATGTGAAGTATTCCAGTTCTTAAATGTTGGTAAGCATTTGATTTGTTTCCCTAAACTCTGTGCTGGCCAATGAAAGCATGCCATCGTTTTGTAGCCTCTGGCTTAAAACTATTAAATACTTGGAAAGTTCTGTACATTAAGCCTTCTTCATGCACCCAGTCAGTCTAGCTGCCCAGCCAGCCCTTGGATTGTCAGATGCACTGCAGGATGCACAAAATTAGAAACTGGGACAAGACTGAGTCATTTGCTCCAGAACATTCTTCCACTCTAATCTCTTAACACATAAAGAAATCAGAACCAGTCATGTTCTGGTCATGGAAAACATGATTTCTTTTCTATTTTTTAACATTCTACTGAGAAGGCAGATAAGGTCCCCTGAGGGCATGAGACACCTAAAATTCCCTGGCTGTAGGTGAAGATCAGAGCTTTGGGTCACACAGTCTCCACACCAACCTGGAACTGACTCCACAACAAGTCACTGGGAGACTTCCCATTTCTCCAAGTGGGAATACCTTCTTCTGCGTGGTGACACCTGTGGTTTATTTCTGCCCAATACCCTCCTCCACTCTGGAAAATGGCTCTGTCCTACCTTTGGAAACTTGCCCCTCCCTCCATGTGGTTCTGCTTGGGCTGTCAATCATACACTTTCCCACCACTCCTTTTAGAGAGAAAGACAGTAATCCAGCCCAGCCAATCACAATACCCCATCTCCCTGGCCATACTGATTGGCCCAGGGATATGCACATGATCCAGGCTAGACCAATCAGAGCCTTTCTTAGGGGGTTTTATAGGCAGACCCTGAGAAACCCAAACACTCTAGAGCACAGACAAGGTTGTACTGTATATAAGCCTGGCTCTGTCAATGTCCATACCCTTCCCCACCTTTACACAGTTGCAGAGAGAAAATCCCTCTAGGGCTGGCCGGTTAACTCAGTTGGTTAGAGCACAGCCTTGTAACACCAAGGTCACGGGTCTGCATCCCCATGCCGGCCAGCCATACACACACACAAAAAAAAAAAATCCCTCTAGCCAGCTTTGAAAGACATGCCATGTTTAAGCTGTGGCTCATGTACCCACTGCCTGCTCCAGACACAGCCACTTTGGGAAGCAGGCTAAAATTTCTACTGACTTTCAAGCTGAGAAGCAATGCCAGAAGGACCTTCAGGTTTATTCTGCAGGGCAATGCTGCCCTGCTCAGCATCCCTCCAGATCACTGACACACCCTCCTGTGAAGGCAGTCTGGTGACAATTCATTTTTATTTGAATATGTGTGAGAGAGAGTTCTGGTTTAAATGTGTCCCCCGAAGTTCATGTGTTGGAAACTTAATGCCCAATGCAACAGTGTTGAGGCAGGACTTTTAAGAAGTGATTAGGTCATGAGAGAAGGGCTCTCATAAATAGATTAATGCTGCTATCTCTGGGGTGTTAGTTATTGTGGGAGTGAATTTCTCATAATAGGATGATTTCAGTCCCCTTCCCTCTCTCACATGCACATGTTCTCCTGCACTCCTGCCTTCCACCATGGACTGGCACAGCAAGAAAGCCCTTGCCAAATGCAGCCCCCTTAACTTTGGACTTCCCAGCCTCCAGAACTGTAAGAAATAAATCTCTGTTCTTTATAAACTACCCAGTCTCAATTATTCTGTTATAGCAACACAAAACTAAGACAGAACATTGGTACTGGGAGTGGGCCTGTTGCTATAACAAATATGTGAAAATGTGGAACTGGCTTTAACCAGGTAATGAAGAGAAGCTGGAAGAATTTGGAGGAGTAGGCTAGAAAAAGTCTAATTGCTACAAAGGGAACATTTAGGGCTGTTCTGGTGAGGGCACAGAAGAAAAGAATAGCTATAAGAAAAGTCTGAATCTTCTTAGAAGCTACTTAAGTGGTCATGACCAGAATGCTAATAGAATTGTGGGTAGTAAAGACTAAACTATGATGAGGTCTCAGATAGAAATGAGAAAAATGAATATCTTATCAGAAACTGGAGTAAAAGCCATCCTTGTTACAATGTGGCAAAGAACTTGGCTGAATTGTGTCTATGCCCTAGGGCTTTATGAAATGCAGAATTTAAGAGCAATAACTAGGATATTTGGCAGAAGAAATTCCTAAGCAAATAATTGAAGGAGCTGTATGGTTACTTTTAGTTGCATACGATAAGATGTGAGGCAAGAGATTATTCAAAGACAGAATTTAACAAAAAAGGAAAGCAGAGTAGAAAGATTGGAAAGTTCACAGCCTGGCCACATACAATGAAAAGGCATCTTCTGGAGAGCAAACCTAGGTGTGGCCAAGCAACCATTTGCTAAAGAGATTAGTACAAATAGAAGAAAGCCAGGTGCTATTCATGAAGTCAATGGGAGAAGTCCCCCTGGGATGCCAACAGCATGGCTCAGTGCAAGTCCAAAAGCCTCAGAACTAGGGAAGCCAATGGTGTAACTCTCAGTCTGAAGCCAAAGGCCTGTGGCCAGGGCGATGCTGGTGTAAGAACTAGAGCCTAAAGTCTGGAAAGCCTGAAGCTCTGATGTCCAAGGACAGAAAAAGAGGAGTGTCCAAACTCCAGGAAAGAGAGAGAAAATTGTCTGTCCTCTGTCTTTTTTGTTCTATTCAGGGCCCCCAGCCAATTGAATGATACCTGCCCACATTGAGGGCAGACCTTCCTCATTCAGTCTACCGACTCACATAGCAATCTCCTCTGGAAACATTCTCACAGACACACCCAGAAATAATGCTTTACCAGTTCTCTAGTATTCCTTAATCCAGTCAATTTGACATCTAAAATTAATCATCACAAGAAAGTCTCATCTTCTCGTCCTCAGCCCAAGTAGCTTACAGAAATATTCTTTGCAACCACAGATGCCTGAAAGAATAATCTGAGTGGAATACTGACAAATACAATTTTCTCCATCTCATCATCTTGCTCAGTGTGACAAGATAGTGTACTAGGAATGATAGCAGCCCCTGGGGCTCCTCAGCCTCTAATCTAGCATGGCCTTTGTGCTCCAACTTGAGAAGGAAAATATGCACCTCTTTCTTCTCCCCTTCAGTCAAGCATGTGAACCCAAAACTCCATCAAAATGCCATTACTGGGTGCCCTTGACACGGCTCCAACTTGAGAAGGAAAATATGCACCTCTTTCTTCTCCCCTTCAGTCAAGCATGTGAACACAAAACTCCATCAAAATGCCATTACTGGGTGCCCTTGACACACATTAATACTATTTCATCAACTTGCCTGTGTGCCTCCTATGTAGAAGGCTCTGGAGATGCAAATGAACTGAACACAGTGGGTCACCAAGGAGATTCCAGGCTCCTGAGCCAATGGTGACCCTGCTGGGAGATACCTGGTGGAGGCAGAGCTGGATTTTAGTGCTTCGAGTCCACAGGGAGCTGAAAAGACATTACACCCCGTTTACTGAGCACTGTGTGTATTGGGGGCACAGCATTTGAACCTGAAACGCACCTACTTGGAGAAAAGAGAGAAGGGCTTCTATTCAAGACCTACCAGAGTGCTTAGCACATAGAGGGGCTCAGGATCTTCCCATTTGCCGAGAAACATTGGAATAATTCTTCACTTTCCATTTTGTTTATTCAACAAAGTTGGTGAAAATTTATTGAGCTCCTACTATATGTTTAGCGCTGTTGTAGATACTAGTGATACGGTGAAGAATAGGACCCTGCTTTCAAGAAGAATAGTTTCTGGCATTAGAATAATAATATACTACTAATGATATAATGACACTCATGTTGTGCTCACCCTACACCAGGATCAGTTCTAAGTTGTTACGCATTTAACCATCATACTATCATCTCCATTTTGCAGATGAGAAAACTGAAGCTCTGAGAAGTCAAGTAACTTGCCTAAGATCACACGGATGGTAAGCGGCAGAGCCAGGTAACTGAACCCAGAGTCTGACTCTGGAACCTACCATTCATTACTATAACTACTACTACCACCACCACTTATTATTATTATTATTATACTAATAGCTTAAATTTCATGAACTGTTGTCATATTCTAGACACTATGCTAAACACCTTATGTATATTCAAGCATATATTGAGCATCTATTATTTGCCATACACACTAATTCTATGAGAAAGGTTATTTCTATTTCTTTAGAGAAGTAAACTGAGGCTCAGAGAGGATAAAATCTTGCCTAAATTCTCAGAGCTGGTAAGAGGCAAAAACAGGATTGAAACCCCAAGGTTTCATGACCCACACACTCGGCCGTTGAAATATGTGCTCCGCAGGCTGGCTGGTTAGCTCATTTGGTTAGAACACAGCCTTGTAACACCAAGGTCATGAGTTCTGATCTCCATCCCAGCCATCTGCAAAAAAAAACCCAAACAACAACAACAAAAGAAGTATGTGCTCTGCTGCCTCCCCAGGATATACTTTGGTTATCTGGAATGTTTAAACAGAACCACGAATATTTAAACAAATTACCCATATTAAATTTTGGGTTGTTGCCCCTCAATTATTGCATTCCCATCCCGGAAACTGATATTTTTTTATTTGCTTGCCTGGAGGGCCATGAAAATGAATATCAACATGCTCAGAGAGCAAATATCAATTTTCACTTTTGGAAAACAACCTGCTGTTGCCTCCAGGACAAGGCGGTGCCTTTTGCTCTGAACTGGAAAGAGAAAAAGAAAGAAAACAGAAAGCATTTTGTAAGTGACTACTCACACTTCCTCAACAAAGTGTGCTTTTCTTCCCTCCAAGCCGAGCGGACAGCTGGGCAGGCCACACCCCTCCTTGGGCTGTTTTCCTTTACAGGTTGCAAACCTGGGATGAAGGCAGCCTGAGGGTCCCCGTGCAGGGGCAGCTTCCTTATTCCCAAATTCCTCTTCCCTAAGGCAGGCTGTCACCCACAGCCCCACCCTCTATAGACCTAAATGACTATGTTTCTTGGCCACTGAATGGGCCCTTTGGGTCACCAGGCTGGAGAGCCAAGTGGGACATAGACTCAGACAATATTATAGCTGATTGCTGGAACCTTCCACTTGTTTAGAGACATTCCAGACATGACATGAAGGCAATTCCTTCTTCGAGAGACATTTTCCTTCCTGATGGAGTTTGGATGTGTTGTCTCCTCCAAAACTCATGTGGAAATTTGATCTCCAATGTGGCAGTGTTGGAAACTGATTGAGTCATGGGGGCGGATCCCTCATGAATGGATTAATGCTCTCCCTGGGGGAGGGGGATTAATGAGTGAGTTCTCGCTCTATTAGTTCCTGCGAGAGCTCCTTGTTTAAGAAACCCTGGCACCTCCTCTCTCTCTCTTGCCTCCTCCCACCATGTGATCTGCTTGTACCCTCAGCTGCCTGCCACTTTCCGCCATGAGTAGAAGCAGCCTGAGGCCCATGCCAGATGCAAC
>NW_007746958.1:12070-12846 GCF_000696425.1 Galeopterus variegatus | reverse complement strand
CGTTGTTTTGTTCTGCAAGGTAAAAGGTGTGGTTACTGATGGCAGAAGCTCCCACCTGCCCGGGAGGGAAATCTGCTTTTACCTGGCTCCTAGAGAGGAATTTCTTCTAACCTGGAAAAATTGAATTATTGAATTATTATGTGAAAGGAAGAGAATTTTGAATTGCAATTAGAGTCCCGGGTTCAAGCCCCACATCTATCACTTAATTGTATGCCCTTGGGCAAGTCATCCTCCCCCATGATTTAATTCCCTTCTCTGCGCAAACGTGAAGAACACATCCTTACAAAACAGATGTTTGGAACCCATGAGATGACATGTGTGAAAGGTCTTATACACTGTTAAGTCCTATACAAATATACGGTAATAGTATGACATTTAAATGTTTTTATTCCGTTTTATTTCCCAACTAACCAGAAGAGAGGGTCATAACCAACAGGGAAAGAAGGCACATTAATTTATTAATAAATATTTCTGATCCCATGCCAAAATAGTATGCCATTTCACCTCAGCAGCTGTTTAAGATCTCCATTTTTCTTAGGTATACCCAAAATATCAAATAATCTGGACTCTCAAGACATATTTATTTTGTTCTCTGGCTATCAGGGCTGTATCACTGCCTTTTCTGCTTGCTGAGAAATCTTTCCCTTTATTGCTGAAGTGTAAACCCTCTTACACAAGAGAGAGACACGAGGCAGCGAAGAGGAGGCCTGGCCGATGGAGACAAGGCATCTGACCAGGGGACAATTACCACCCAGTGGACTTGCTCTTATGGAAAA
>NW_007746958.1:4586-7459 GCF_000696425.1 Galeopterus variegatus | reverse complement strand
GTATTATCACCTCCAGGGCCGGCTTCATGGGCATGAGACCAGTGCAGTCACGCAGAGATATTCAAAGGGTACAACGCTTGGTTTCATGATCTGCAAATGCCATCTTGAAATCCTTAATAATTTTTAAACAAGGGGTCCCATGTTTTTATTTTGCACTGAGCCACACAAATTGTATAGCTGGTCTTCATTGTCCCTGTTTATAGATGTGTCAACAGAAGCTTAGAAAAATTAAATTGCTTACTCTTAGTACTGGCTACTCACCAAGATAGGGACACAGACCTACAGAGTCGGTGGCAGGGTGAAGGCAGCAGGCAAACACACTGCTGACCTAAGGGACTGGCTAAGTGACGCTATGATTTCAGAGCCCCTTTGGGATTTCCCTTACTCTGATAGCCTCAGGTCTCTGTGCTGTAGGGTCAGGTGGCCCAGGAGGGTAACCAACCATCCCAGTTTGACTGAGACTGTAAGGAATTTATAGGCATCCCCTTTTAGTGCTAACATCAGAAATGTCCTGAGCAAACTTGGATGAGTTGGTTATCCAACTGATGAGTTGCAGGTATAGGACTCAAGAGGCTTTCCAACTCTTCTCTGTTGTGTCTTGTCCTATACCTTGTGGGTTACATGTAGGTCCCCAAAGGCCGGGCCTACCTGGAAGGCAGGCTAGAGAACTTGATCAAGGCAGAGGGTAGGCAAGCAGCCATTTGGCTCTCATTGCAAGGCTGGGGACCGAGCAGGTGAGGCCAGGGGGATCAGTTAGCTTGAGAACAAGCAGGCTGCAGGCCGTATTCAGAGACCCAAGCCAGGTTGGAGACACTGTAGATACAGACAGCCAAGAACAAAAAATGACAAGCTGGAGCAGAGCCCCAGCATGCATGCTCAAGGGATCTTCTGCTTACTTACTCTGTGACCTGGGAAAGTCACTGTACTTTGCTGAGCCTAAATTTCCTCATTTGAAAAATAATGGAAACAATACTAACCTCATGAGGTCACTGTCAAGATGAGAGATCATATATATAGTGCACAGTTCAGTATAGCCACATCAAAACTTTCAATTCATGTTTATTTAAACCATAAATATTTATAGACTCCTATTATGAGCTAAGCTCTGTGGGACAGACTGGGATCCCTCCTGCTCTTGTGAGACTAACCAGTGGTGTGCTGATAAATGTTTAATAACCAGCTATCTGGAGAAAAAGAAAAAACTGCTTTGTAGTGTATGCCAATTTCCGTGGTGTAAATATTCCCCATGGCTGATGTCAATCTACCAATGTGAGGTCACTGAATACAGAGTTGGGAAGAGTTACGCATAATCTGCTGTAGGAATCCTATATCAGTCAAGCACTGAGCTAACACTGTTGGAGAGAACAGACAGAGTACAGCACCATACATGTCACAGAAGAGGACAGATGGGGGAAATGGGTCGATGTGACTTTGGACGGAGAAGGGAGAGGACTTCCATGAGGAACTGAGGTTTCTACTGAATCTTGAAGGATGCACAGATATAACCAGAGTAAGGAAACAGCATGTGCGTGGGCCAAGAGGAAAGAGAAGGGGGAAGAAAGAGTAAAGTGGGTTTGAGAAAGGCCTGAAACAGGGAAAGACGAGACTGTGGAGGAGCAGAGACCAGAGGGTGCACGGCCAAGTTTGCCAGATTCCAGAGCTGGGTTTTATGCTAACAAAGCCAAGGGGATAACACTTATATTTTAGAACCATCACTCATGGAGGATATGTCAAGGGGCAAAGGGGTAAAGAGGTAGATCAGGCCATGGCAATATCCCAGGCAGAAGATGCTGGTGACCTGGGCCATGTTCTATACATTTGTATGGCAGGTATTTATTGAGCTCATGTCAAGCATCTATCAGCATGCTCGGCCCTGGTGATTCATCAAAGAGAACACTGTCCTAGCCTTCGTGCAGCTTATAGGCAAGTAGAAAAATATTTTTAAAGATATAATAATAGTGAACTCTTGAGTGTTTACTGCATGCCAGGCACAGGACTTCACACTTTACATGCATCATCTCATTTAACTCTAACAACTATAGGAGATAGAATCAAATGTTCACCTTGTTTGAATACTAGGTGGAAATCTGGAAGCAGGTGGGTTCACAGTACAGGCACCCGGAGTGAGCCTGTACCCAGGATTTAGTTGCTTTCCAAGAGGCAAGCCGGGGGGTGCTGGAGGGTGTGTGCAGGCTGGAGCCAGGGAGGAGGGGGCCAGGTCCTCTGGGAGCACTCAACCTTCTGCCAGCAAACCCCTGCCTTCCTGACCCTACTATGTTTCCCCACATCCTCCCTGATGGTCTCTAAGGTGCATTAGAATCTTATCAGTTCAGGAAGAAGTGAGCTAAATTGGGACAGTAAGGAAAATTATGTTCCTATGTGTCGGAGTCTCACGTTTTAGAATGTTTTTTAAGGAATTCCATTTTTAGGATTATTCAGGTCATACACACAAAGAGGGGGGAAAAGTTCACATTCCAATGTAGGGGTTTTGTTAGACTGTTTTGTTCGTTCTCAAGTAAATATAAATTTGACAAATAGCAAGCATTCTTCCCCCACGCTTGACGGCTGAGACACTGAGACAGGTCAGGAAGGAAGCTGAGGACGGTTCTGTGGCTCAAGCGTGTTTTTAGCCAGGCCACTTGTGCTCCGACACACACTTCTTCTGTCATTTCTTTTTTATGAAGGGACAGGCAGTTAGTTTTGATCAGGGACTTTAAATAGAAATTGACCTTCATTAGCCAAATCCATCAAATTCGCCAAAAGAGTTCCTCAAGACCATGCCACACTGTAGTATTTTTAGTTTCATAGACAGCCTCTTCCCCAGGCTTTCTCTTCCTATCGACTCACTCCCCCCAGCATCCCTGGGAAAGACA
>NW_007746958.1:1121-3436 GCF_000696425.1 Galeopterus variegatus | reverse complement strand
AGGGAAGCCTTTTCTTAAGCCCAGAAATTAATTATAATTTTGATATCCGGTCCAGGATCGGATATCAAAATATAAAGTATTCTCTAAAGTTATTATCCATAGACCCTAATCGATCGATTGGCCCTGAGCTGGGGGGGTTCTGGGTGGGGATGCTCTTCACCTGGGCTCGCAGGTAAACAGACAATCCTTGGAAAGATCTATGTATTAAAACTAAGGCAGTTAATGTCACTGGACTTAAATTTTAATAGGAATATTCTAAAAGGAAGAGGAGGATGTTAAACCAATCTTTTAAAAAACTGTAAATAGGAGATAGATTTTGAATATCTGATGGAACAGTTTGGGAAGAGTCATTATTATCCGTATTATCTTTGTTGAGAGAAACTTCAGAAAGACTCAGCCTTATCAGCAGTGATAATAGTAATTTATTGGCTTCTCTGAAGATAGATTTGGGGTGTCTCGCCTATGAGCCAGGCTTGGCTGGACTTTTATCAAGTCTGTCAACTTGAAACCAAGTTCTCCGCCGAGGCCTGAGTACTGCCAAGATGAAACCCCAAGACGAAGCATAAACATCCTCTCTCATCCCAAAGTGCCTCTCTTGTAAAACTCCAGATGATTAAGAGGCTTCGGCTTCCTCTGTCAGTTCCTTGTCTCAGACGTGGGACGAGGTGCATTCCCGTGTTAACTCGCGTGTGTGCTGCTGCTGGAGTTGAACACAGCCGCTTCCCAGGCTCAGCCATTGAAGTGGGCATTTCCTGGACGGCTCAGCCAACCGGTGATTCAGAAGATTACCCCACAGTTCAGATTTTCACAGGCCTTTCTCATCTTTTTTCATTTCTGAGACCATCTCTCTGGTAGTAACCTCATCTATGTGTGGCAGACAGGAAAAGGAGAAAAATGCTAAAATAAATAAATAAATAAATAAGTGTCATTTTGTTACAGGCAGACCTGATATAAAGTATTGTGGAAGGACAGACCCAAACCAATGGATAGAGTGTGGCGCACTCATCCGCTGTGCCGGCGGGTGACCAGGAACTGACTCTAGTTGTCACCTTCCCACGCAGGTCTAAGAGATTTCTTCATTCTCTTCTTCCAATTCAGCTGACACTCAGTTTAAATATTTTCTGGAAATCAGTGCCAATTAACACCCAGTGGAACGTTTTGGTTTAGCTTTCTAAAGACTAACTAATCTGGAATAAATAAAGTCCTTCTGTTAAGACATGGAAGAAACTGATTTTTAAAATCAGCTCTTCAGGGGACCGAGGGCACTGTCTGTGCTGGCCTGAATCTGCGTCCTTTTTGGCCTTTGAGGGCGGTGAGAGGGGCCTCGCAAGCCCTGTGAGGGAGATCTCTCAGTTCTTCCAGAGCTGAGGTGCGGGGGAGACCCCGGAGCAGCACAAGATGGAAATGAGTTCTGGTTCTCACATTAGCAGCGTGACAAGGAACAGCTCATTTAAAATACCTCTTTGAGGCTTACTTTGCTCATATGTAAAAAGCAAATAATAACACCTTTCCAAAGTAATCATTCTCCAGTGCAAGTCTCACTGTGTATTTGCCCCTGCTTCAGACCAGACGCTTGGCCCTTCCTACCAACCCGACCTCACCTCCACCATGTGGTCCCTTTCAGTGCCTCTCGCACAAGTGCGCTCCAGCAGTGTCGAATATCGCACCGTTCAAATAACCACCTAAAACAGGGAAAATATTTGCTCATCTTGGGAAACTCAGTTCAGATATCACTTTCTATTAGAAAATGTTCCTGAACTCTTGCACATGCCACCACCCCCAACACACATGCACACACACACACACCCCCCACACACACACATCCACATGCACACACACACACACATACACACAGCTTCTTTGTTGAGTCTCTGACTCAGGCTGCTTTCCTCTCACCTGTACCTTTCTCCCCCCACACACACACATCCACATGCACACACGCACACACACACACACAGCTTCTTTGTTGAGTCTCTGACTCAGGCTGCTTTCCTCTCACCTGTACCTTTCTCCACTTTGTCTGCCCAGGATCCAATAGGCCCCTTTTTTCTAATTTGCACAAAGACAGTGAATAGGCTGGCCATGGCCCTGTAGGAGCAAGAGTCTATGGGGACAGGAAGGTGGCCCGGAGCCCGTGTGTCCCGCTGGAAGTCGGGAAGGGAAATGCCTGCAAATCCACTTGTGCCTGTGCAGGGCGGACATGGAGGGGCCTGTGGGTCGGGCGTGGGCGTCTGGGGCCTGGCACGGGTGGTCTGCACGCGGGAGGGACTCTGTTCTCTTGCAGAGGATAATTGAGAACAAGCAGGATTATGCAA
>NW_007746958.1:0-688 GCF_000696425.1 Galeopterus variegatus | reverse complement strand
GCACGCGGGAGGGACTCTGTTCTCTTGCAGAGGATAATTGAGAACAAGCAGGATTATGCAAGTTGAAAACATCCAGTTCCAGAAAACGCAATGATTCTTGACGGTGACCCACTTGACTTTTCCGAGTCACTGCCTGAGTCACTCCTCGAGAAACACAGTCACTTCTATCCGTCCGCGGCAAGGACTAAGACCAGCCCTCCCTGTGGGGTTTCTGTCCTTTGTGACAGCTCTCCCTCTCTCCCCGCCTCCTTCTTGCTGGCTCTTTGCTCCTTTCCTCCGTCATCATCTTCCCTCTGTCTCGCGTCACTGCCCTTATTTCTTCTTCTCCTGTCACTTTTCACTTTTTCTTGGGCTGTCTCAGGGCCCTCGTCCCCCCCACGCCACACAAATTCCTCTCAGGACTCCTGGCCTCTCCTACATCTCCTTTCCTGGGCTTTTTCAACCCTCTGCTTCATTCCCTCAGCATTGATTAACATCAACACCTTCTTTTCACCTGCTTCTCCCCTTCAGTGTCATTTCCTTTCTGTTTTCTGGTTTCCTTTGGCTCTTCCGTGTTACCTGATTTTACATCTTTCAGCCGCTTCATTCATTCATTCGACAAGCATTTCTTAAGCACCTACTACGTTCCAGGCAGTGTGCTGAGTGCCAGTGAAACAAAGATGTTTGAGCCCATTTCATAAAGCTAAGG
>NW_007746957.1:12381-12846 GCF_000696425.1 Galeopterus variegatus | reverse complement strand
CATTTGATTGTTGGAACATTACTGTAATAACTGCTTTAAAGTCTTTATGAGATAATTCTAATATTTGTGGGAACTCAGTGTTGGCATGTTAATCGATTGCCTTTCCTATGTTAGTTGAGATTTTTCCTGGTTCTTCCTAAGCCAAATAACTTGTATTGTATCATGGATATTTGAATATTATGCTATGAAACTCTGGATTTTATTTAAACACTTGTAAACTCAGACCTATAGTCTTGGTTAGATTCAGGTTTTATTTCAAAGGCAAAAACGTTTTATAGGTGATACTGGGTACACCATGAGTCACACACAATCTAGTCATCTCACTCAGTGGTGTTTGTCTAATTTCTCTATTAAAGAATACCCTATTGATTTTCTGCCTGATGACTTTAGCATCCACTGATGATCATTGCCTACAGACATTATTTCATGAACGGTTGAAAAAAAATTGATTTTTAAAATTCTGTT
>NW_007746957.1:7901-8826 GCF_000696425.1 Galeopterus variegatus | reverse complement strand
CAAACTGGCAAAGCTGAAAGACAAAGAGCTGAGAAGAGAAAAGCATCAAGTCACCTATAAGACAGCCCCCATCAGACTTACAGCAGGCTTCTCAACAGAAACTCTACAGGCCAGAAGAGCATGGGATGATATATTAAAAACAAAAAGAAAAAAATTGTCAGCCAAGAATACTCTATTCAACAAAGCTATCCTTCAGAAATGAGGGAAAAATAGTGTATTTCCTAGACAAACAAAAACTGCAGGAGTTCACCACAACATAACCAGCCCTGCAAGAAATTCTCAATAGAATGCTGTGTCTGAAATCTGAAAAACAATAATCACTATCATGAATACACAAGAAAGAACAAAACCTATGGTAAAACAAAAATACAAATGAGAAAGAGAAATAAACTAAATCTTAACATTTCAAAAAACCAACACACCTTTAATATGAGGAATAAAAAGGGGAAGAAAGGAAAAAAAGATACTTAGAACATTTAAACAAAAAGCAATAAAATGCCAGGAGTAAAACAATACCTGCCAATAACAACCCTAAATGAAAAAGGATTAAACACCCCATATGAAAGACAGAATGCCTGATTAGAATAAAAATCCAGACCAAACCATAAGTTGTCCTCAAAAGACTCACCTCACCTGCAAAGACACACACAGACTAAAAGTGAAAGGATGGAAAAAGACATACTATCTGAATGGATACCAAAAGGAGAGCAGGACTAGCTGTTCTTATATTGGTTGAAATAGACTTTCAACCAAAAACCAAAAAAAGTGACAAAGAAGGCCACCATATAATGATAAAAGGATCTATCCAGCTAGAAGACATAACAACCATAAATATATATGCACCCAACACTGGAGCACCCAGACCTATTAGAAAACACTATTAGACCTAAAGAGGTACCCAAATATGATAATAGTGGGGGACCTG
>NW_007746957.1:5784-7182 GCF_000696425.1 Galeopterus variegatus | reverse complement strand
CTATTAGAAAACACTATTAGACCTAAAGAGGTACCCAAATATGATAATAGTGGGGGACCTGAACACCCCTCTCTCAGCATTGGACAGATCATCTAGTCAACAAATCAAGAGAGAAACACAGGATTTAAACTGTGTATTAGAAAAGTTGGACTTGGCAGAAATCTACAGAACATTTCATCCAACATCTCCAAAATATACATTCTCATCAGCCCATGGAACATTCTCCAGATTAGAACACATGTTAAGTCACGAATCAAGTCGCAGCAAATTTTAAAAAATTGAAATCATTTCAAGTATCTTTTCAGACCACAAAAGATTAAAACTAGAAATCAATAAGCAGCAAAACTCTGAAAACTATACAAATACATGGAAATTAAGCAACAGGCTCCTGAATGATCTATGGGTTCAAGAAGAAATTAAGCAGGAAATCAAAAAATTTCTTGAGGGAGGGAGGGTTCAAGGTGACAGAATAGTTGGTTCCTCATGTCGCTCTCTCTCACAGAGTGACCAATTGGCAGCTTTTGAGGAGCAGCGACAGAGCACCTGAAATCTATGCTGGAATGGACTGGAGCCGCCCGCCATGGGACCCCAATTCAGGTTGCTCTGCATTTTGTAGAGAGAATTTGGAGCTTTTGGTCCCCCACACCCCAAGCCTGCCAGCCAGGGAGGGCAGGCAGGGCTGGGGTGGGACTTCCAGCGCAGACCATTCCATCTCCATGAGTGACCTGAGAGGCTCTGGGCTCCCAAGCCTAAGCCAGATGAGCTGGTGAAGAAAGGCGGGGTGGGATCTTCGGCCCAGGCCATCCTGTCTCCGTGAGTGACCTGAGAGGCTCCAGGATCCCAAGCCCCAAGTCCAACGAGCTGGTGAATGCAGGCAGGGCAGGATTTCCAGCACAGGCCATCCATCTCTGTGAGCAACCTGAGAGGCACGGGTTCCCAAGCCCTGAGCCAGACAAGCTGGTGAACGTAGATGTGGCAGGAGTTCTGGTGCAGGCCGTCTATCTCTGTGAGCGAACTGAGAGGCATGGGCTCCCAAGCCCCAAGTCTGACAACCCAGTGAAGGCAGGTGGGGCAGGACTTCTGACCCAGGCCATCTGTCTCAATGAGTGACTTGAGAGGCTCTGGACTTCCACACCCCCTAACCAGGCAGTGAAGGCAGGTGTGGTGGGATTTCCAGTCCAGGCTATTTTCTGCTGTCAAGAAGCAGCAGTCCCTTAAGGATCCAAGCCAGACATCAGTGTCAAACGAGTGAACCATGATACCCCCAGCCAAAATGACAAAATGCCAAAGGAAAGAAACCAGAAATATGAAAAATCAAGAAAGTGCATTGTCACCAAAGGAAATTAATAACTTACAAGTGCTAGATCCTATAGAACAGAAAGTCTTTGAAATGACAGA
>NW_007746957.1:0-1219 GCF_000696425.1 Galeopterus variegatus | reverse complement strand
AAGCAGCACTCAGAAGGAAGTTTATTGAGAGAAACACTTACATTAAAAAAGAATATAAAGACGTCAAATAAATGACTTAACACTATACCTCAAGGAACTAGAAAAACAAGAACAATCCAATCTAAAATTAGTAGACAGAAATAAGTAATTAAGATCAGAGCAGAACTCAGTGACATAGAGACCCCAAAAATAATACAAAAGAACAGCAAAACAAAAAGTTGGTTTTTTGAGAAAATAAATAAAATAGGCAAACCATTAGTTAGGTTAACAAAATAAAGACGAGAGAAGGCCCAAATAACAAAATCAGAAATGAAAAAGGACACATTACAACCAATACCACAGAAATACAAAGAATCATTAGGCACTATTATAAACAACTGTAAGCCAACAAATATGAATACTTGGAGGAAACAGATAAATTTCAGAGCATATACAAACTACCAAGACAAAACTAAGAAGAAATAAAAAACCCAAAGAGACCAATAACAATGAGATTGAAGCAGTAATCGGGAGACTTCCAGCAAAGAAAAGCCCAGAACTGGAAGGTTTTACTGCTGAATTGTACCAAACCATTTAAGAGGAATTAATACCAATTCTCTTCAAACTATTTAAACAAAGACCATGCTCCTACACTCATTCTTTGAGGCCAGTGTCACCCTGGTACAAAAACCAGACAAAGATACAACAAAAAAAGAAAACTACAGGCCAATATCCTTGATGAACACAGAAGCAAAGATCCTTAACAAAATATTAGCAATCAGAATAAAGCAGCACATCAAAAAAATTATACACCATGATCAAGTGGTATTCATCCCAGGAACACAAGGATTGTTCAACATACACAAGTCAATAAATGTAACACACCACATTGAAAAAATCAAGGACAAAAAATACATGATTATCTCAATAGACACAGAAAAAGCACTCAGCAAAATTCAAAATACCTTCATGATAAAGCATCTCAGCAAAGTAGGTACAGCATGAAAGTATCTCAACACAGTAAAAACCATATATGACAAACCACTTGCCAGTTATCATCCTGAGTAGGGAAAACCTGAAAGCTTTTCCCTTAAGAAAAGGAACAAGACAAGCATGCCCACTCTCACCACTCTTATTTAACATAGTATTGCAAGTAGTAGACACAGCAATCAGACGAGTGAAAGAAATAAAGGGCATCCAGATTGGAAAGGACAAAGTCAAACTGTCCCTGTTTGCAGAT
>NW_007746956.1:6788-12847 GCF_000696425.1 Galeopterus variegatus | reverse complement strand
GCCATTGTGAATGGGTTCAGACAGGCAGCACATCATCTGCTCCCTGGGATACTGAGCCAAGTTTTGGGTAGGTGCCAGAGGTTGACAGGACCTGAACACTGCCCTTACAAAGCCCACTGTCTAGGTAAGGGCACCAAAAAAGTTAAATGCTGGTACAAGCACTTGTCAAAGCCAACCACGCTTTGCAGAACAAAGCAGATCACGGGTTTCAGACAATAGATGCTGTGCCCCTCCAGGGTCGGGGCCTGTTTCTTCAGACCCAGCTCTCCAGGAGTGTCTGAAGGAAAATGGGGCCATCTGAGCTGGTCTGAGGTCTGGGGATTATTTGGAAAGTGTAGGGGCACGAAGAGGGCCGGGCCGAAGTAACAGGAGCCTGAAGGTCAGAAAGCTCCAGGTTTGTCTGGGGAAGCAGGAAGGGGCAGCTTGGCTGGAGCAGGTAGGTTCAGGAAAGGAGACGGAGAGTCCAGCATGAGGTCCTGGTCAGAACCAGAGGGCTCGGAAGTCTGGCTGAGGGGTTTGGGCTTTATCCCTCAGGTAAAAAGAATCTTTGATGAGAAAGGGATCTTTTGATCCACTGGTGTATGCCAGATGTCTTGGGTCAAGTTCTGCAGGAGCAGGAGCAGGGCCCGAGCCAGGGACTCTTGTTCAGGAGGTTTATTGGGAGCGAGCACTCAGAGCAAAAGGAGAGTGTGGCAGGCAGGGTCGGGGGCGCTAAGTAAGAGCATGGTCTCGCTGGGCATGGGCTTCGTTCTGATCACGGAGAAGGTCCAGGGCACAGATGGCAGGACAGACTTGTCCCACCTTGAACAAGGGAGCTGGCAGGCCTTTGTACCCCATGCTGGTCATTGGCCAAGGTTGGGTAGGGGTACATTAGTTTAGGGCTGCTTTAACCAAGCACCACACACTGAGTGGCTTAAACAACAGAATCTATTGTCGCACTGTTCTAGGGGCCAGAAGTCCTCAATTAAGGTGTGGCCAGCCTTGGTTCCTTCCGAGGGCCCTGAGGGAGGCTCTGTTCCAGGCCTCTGTCTTCAGCGTGTAGATGCTTGTCTTCCGCCTGTGGCTCACACGGTCTTCCCTCTGTCCTCGACTGTGTCCAATTTTCCCCTTCTTGTAAGGATACCAGTCATGTTGGATTAGGGCCCACCCTGACAATAACATTTCAACTTAATTACCTCTGTGAAAGCCCCATCTCCAAATAAAGGGAGGTATTAGGAATTCAACATATAAATTGGGGGAGGGGACACAATTCAACTTATAGTAGGAGTGTGTCCCATTTGGCTGAGGTCTGTTCTTTGGGGCAGGAGCCAACTGTGAGCTTCAGTAGCTGGGGGAAGGGAGCCCCAATCTGTGAAGGAGATTGTGTCAGGCCCAGACAGCAGCCTCTACAGAATATGTTAGAGCCCGTGTGTATCTATGAATACGAATAAATAAAACACACATGCGCACTTTGTTGGATGCTTCCAAGCAGCGTCTTAGCATTTTGCGGCACCTCTGCAAACCTCCCCAGGCTGCAGGTATCCAACACTAACTCCTGTCTGCTCTGCCCGGCCCTGCCAGTGGAGGTCACACAAAATTGCGCATATCCAGACCATTTCTTCCTGTGTGCACTCCCAGCCCTTTGGCTGTGATAGCTTCAGCACAACATTTTTTTTTTCTTCAACTTTCTCCTCGCAGAGAAGTGTTCCTGTAATGTATGTTTGTTTATTTTTGACTCAGGAATTTTAAATGTTGGAGAGAATTTGTGAAGCACTGTGGGATGGGGAACATGTGCACAGAATCCAAAAACTCCTTCTAGAAATCATAACACACCACCAAATCTCCCACCACCAGAGCTTCTTTTCCCTGCCACTGGGGACTACAAAAATAAAAAACAAAAACAAAAAATCTTGTGCTCCTTGGGGTTGTGTGCTGAGACAAGATTGCTTATGTAAAACGAGAGAGTATTACAAAAAATGGTATGGGCCTTTGTGAGATTGTTTCTTACAAACTCCAGTGCCACGGAATGCAGGGAGGACAGGAACTCAGCCAGCTGGACAGGGAAATGTCTGTCTTTAGTCAAGTCAGGAAGGGGGGAGAGCTGTGATTTCTCCAGTGACCCCAGCTGGTTGCCGATTCAGGCTTGCTAAGTGTTTTTCTCCTTTCAGGTTTTCATAGAGAAGCAGAAAGGAGAAATCCTGGGTGTGGTGATTGTGGAGTCGGGCTGGGGATCCATCCTGCCAACCGTGATCATCGCCAACATGATGCACGGAGGCCCCGCAGAGAAGTCGGGGAAGCTGAATATCGGGGACCAGATCATGTCCATTAATGGCACCAGCCTGGTGGGCCTGCCTCTCTCCACCTGCCAGAGCATTATTAAGGTACCTGGATATGGGGAGAATCAGCGCCTGTCATAGAGCTGAAATGACGGGAAGTGTAACTTCCATATTTATGAACGTATTCAAAGTGTCAGGCACCAAGGAGGGCACAGATACAGAAGGCACGGGCTTGCACTCGGGCTCACCAGCAAGTTACTACAGCTGGCCCTCCATATCCGCGGGTTCCAAATACATGGATTCAACCAACCACAGATCCAAATACTAGAAAAGGAAATGTGTCTGTAGTGAACATGTTCAGACTTTTTTTCTTGTCACTATTCCTTAAACAATACAGTGCAACAACTATTCACATAGCATTTACATTGTGTTAGGTATTATAAATCATCTAGAGATGATTTAAAGTATACAGGAAGTTGTGTGTAGGTTATACACAAATACCGTGCCATTCTGTATCAGGGACTTGAGCATCCTCAGATTTTGTTATTCAGGGCAGGTCTTGGAACCAATCCCACACAGATACCGAGGGACAACTGTATTTAAAAATTCCTCCCTGCAATGCTTTTAGATCAGGGTTAGTATGTTTGGCTCAATAACACCACTCTCTAATATCACATCTGTCGCAGGTATTACTAATCAATCACAGCACTCTCTCCCACCAAGCCCAGACTCAGCCTCCACAGAATTTTTCTCAGCATAGTATTCCAGACAGTCACTTATAGTCAGCCAGGTGTACTTGAGATGATTGCCATCCTGTGAAAAATCATGGAAATGCTCCAAAACCAAGAGCACTTTTTTCTTCGCTGCACGGCTGTGCTGCAGGCGAGTCCGTCCTCCCCACAGAGCCTGCATCGTGCAATGCACGTGTGCTGGTTGCCAAGACAGGGAGGAAACTCTTACAGCCCATGGACTCCATGACTGCTTCTTGTTCAGCCTGAACTGATGCTATTACACAAGGCTAAGAGCTATGTAGGGGAAAATTAAATGTGGAATACTTGAGGGGAAGAAGTTAGATTTTCTCCTTAGAAGTGAAGCGTCCATGTGGAGTTTTCTGAGAACGTTGGTACTTGCTGATTGCATGGCCAGAATGACCAAGAATATTCTTCCTCCACTACAGCATCTGTAGACTCCAGTAGTTCTGCACCAAGCACTGTGGTGCCACAGGCAAACTGAGATTCTAGAACTTTCCTCGGTTCCTCAGGGTTTCCTGGAGCACTGTCAGCTAGAACATAGCTATGTGTGTGTGAGGGAGGCAGGGGAAGGGAGAAGGGAGGAAGTGAACTCACACAGAAGTCATTCTGAGCAAAAGCATCAGGAACGCCAGCGCTGGCCGAGGGGCTGGGGCTGGTGGGGGAAGGTGAGTGTGCAGGACAGGGAGGGGGCCTCTGTTTTTAATGAAACAGAGTCTGTTTTTAATTAGAGTCATCTAATTCCTCATGAGATAATCACACCCAGAAAGTAATGGACCTCTTTGGCCTCCTTTTCTTTCTTTTTGTTACATCTTACAATTAAGTAAACTCTACCTCTTAATATACAAAGATAAGAGGAGAGAATCTACTTTGAACATGTATTTTCATTGAAACCTGCTTAATTGGGCCTCTGTGAGGTGCTCAGCTGAATTGTGGGGAAGCTTGGGTGACAGCATGCGTGTGGAGGATAATTATGTCACTGAAAGGGTTCGGCAGGTCCTGATAGCAATATAGGGGCGAACAGCTGTGAGCACTCAGAGGAGGGACCGTTTTATAGGTGTAAGTGACTTCGAAGGAGTGAAACCTAAGTTGGTAGCAGAAAGGAAAGTGGCCTTTGGAGGTTTATGCTTGAATGGACGGACAGGGGGAGACAAGGTCTGAGCCTGGCCTGGGAAGGCTGATCTGGTTTGCCATGATAATGTGGAGAGGCGAGGGGTGGCCGGTGCCGGGGAGGCAGGACCCATCCACGCTGGGTCTCCCAACACCAGTGAGCAAGTTACTTATTAAGCAGCTCGGGTGCACATGTGAGAACTCCCCAGAGACTCAGTAGATGCAGTACATGCCCTGGGAGCTTGGTCTCCTTGGGGAGAAGCAAAAGGACTAATGGTTAACAGTGGTCGAGTGCTGTGTGCCTGGCGCCTGTCTGAGAACGTCTGCGTTAACTCACTGAACCCTCATGGCAGGTACTATTATTATACTCGTGCAAGTTAGGAAACTGAGGCACAAAAAGACGATGTCATCAGCCAGGGTCACACAGCTGGTCATTGGTGGAGCCAGGCCATCTGGCACCTGATATTCTGCATCCAATACAGAGTCGTCTCCAGGATGGATGTCTGGTCAAATGCTAAATCAGAGGCCAGCCCTGGGGCAGCAGTCCTCAGCCAGGGCTGGTCCCACCTGCCCAAAAATGTCTGGTGACTGTTTTGGTTGTCACCACTGGGGAGAAGATGCTCCCGGCATGCAGTGGGTAGAGACCGAGGGTGCTATCAAACATCCTACAATACACAGGACAGCCCCACAGCAAAGAAACATCCAGCCCCAAATGTGCATAGTGCCGAGGTTAAGAAACCCTGCCTCAGGTGTATAGGAGTTCAGATGTGGGAGAGAGAAATCGAGGAGAGAGGGAGGCTGGTGAGGGAGGATTCGTGGGGAGTTGATCTGGGTCTGGAAAGGGTTGGGGAGGAGGAGCAGAGAGAGTGGTGTTATGGACTGAGTGAGCGTATCCTCCCAAAATTCGTATGTTGAAATGCATATGCTGATCCCAGTGCCATGGTGTTAGGAGGTGGGGCCTTTGGAAGGTGATGATCATGAGGGTGGAGCCCTTGCAAAATGGATTAGTGCCCTTATAAAGGAACCCAGTGGGCCCTCTTGCTGTCTTTCTGCTATGTGAGGATACAACGAAAGTCAGCAGTCTGTAACCCAGAAGAGGTGCCTCACCAGAACCAGCCCGTGCTGGCACCCCAATCTCAGACTTCCAGCCCTCCGGAACTGTGGGAAATAAATGTCCTGTTTATAAGACACCTAGCCTGTGGCACTTTGTCATGGCAGCCCGAATGGACCAAAACAAGGGGACAACTTGATTGAAGGTGGGGATGGGCCCGGCAGGAACAGGCTGGGCTTCCTGAGGACTGAGGTGCCATGTCAGTGCCAGCCCTTCCCACGAGTCACCCCCTTCCTCCTCAGGATGGCCCACGAGGGGGACAGCAAACGCCCAGGTCACAGATGAGTCCTGGCCCTCCTCCCAACCCCTCCCTGCCGCCCTAGGCTGGACCCAGGACACCCAGTGCAGTGCGGGCAGCCAGCTCCCCTGGGCCACACGCAGGCAGGGGGTCACAGTGCAGAGGTGGCAGCAGGTCACCCAGTGTCCACGTGGCTCTGTCGGAGCAGCTTCCTGAGGGGAAAGGTTTGATGGAGCAGCTGAGCTTTGATGCCTGTAAATGGAGCCTCCTTGGAATCCGAAAATTAAAAGGCCGTGTGGTGAGAAAAGAGATGCAATGATGAAGATGGAGAGTAAGAAACGCGGGGCCTCGGCGACTGCCCGCAGCCAAGCAGTGCTCAGCGGGGCCCTGCGCAGTGGAGAACGGGCGGCCACCAGCGCTCCCGGCCGGAGAGGGTCGCACCACTGGTAACAGCTGGAGGTGCCCCCGCCAGCTGCACACGGACGTTTAGGGGGTTGTGTTCTGATTCTCTAGACGGCACAGCCCTTTGCACCCGGGCGGGGCTCACACTGCCCCCCCCCCTTCCCCCCCCCTTGGGCCACTGCAGGGGAATGTTC
>NW_007746956.1:2624-5788 GCF_000696425.1 Galeopterus variegatus | reverse complement strand
TTTTTTAGGTGACATTGAGAAAGTAGAGTCATTCTCTTGCTTTTCAGTATGTTCTGTAAGGTTTTCTGTATCACAGGAGCATACCTAAATAATCCCAGTGGTCAGCAGCTATAAACATGGAAAACAGATGGCTTTGTCTGAAAGGTTGTGATTCTAACAGAATGCTCCTGTCTTCAGCATTTTTAGCTCTTATTTCCCACACGTTCTTGGCTTCCTGATGTGACTGGAGAGAGAGAGGTGAAGGGACCCGGGGCCCCTCGGGCTGCCCTGCCCTGTGCCCCCCGCAGCCCTGTGCCCAGCACTGACCAGTTGTCTTGTCCAGCCCTTCCCTGGGCGCCAGGAGGCCGGGAGAGGGCCTGCTCCACCAAATCTCCAATGCCTAACACATTTCTGGGCACGTAATGAGTGATCAATAAGCATTTATTGATTAAATGAATGAGAAAGAGGAAGCACTCAGAGGAGAGGAATGTGTGCGTGAACCATGTCTCAGCTGTCCTCCCCCACACCCACACCCCGCACAGAAGCAGGCTATTTTTAATTTTAGGAATAGGTGTTTTTAAGCGTTAACAATCGAGACTTGATGTTGCAGGCAAAGGCACTTAAGAAAAAAAACGCATGAAAAGGGGTGAAATGATATAGATCAGAACCAGAGGAGACTAGTGAGTTTCACCATCTGCTGTGAAGATGAGGGACAGAGGGAGGAGCAAAGTAGAGCAAAGTGCCCAAGATCCCGCTGCTCGTGGTGCAGAAACAACTCAAGGCTGGATCTTCTGACCCCAGGAGTCCTCTCCACCAGGCTGTGCTGCTCCCACTGTTAGAAGCAAAAAGCCAGAGCATCTCCCCTCGTCAACGTGGGTGGTGGGCCTGTTCCTGTTAGGAAGGCCCAGATCCTTTGCAGACTTTCATTTACTAGGGGAGCCCGCACTTGGCTCATTCCATTGCTCTGCTTTGAAAACATCATTTCCTTAACCAGAGGAATAGCCCCGAGATGTTCCAAAACCACCAGGAGATGCTGCGTGAGTGTGAACACCAACTCACATGGTGCAGCGAGACTGCAAGCCCAGCGACAGGCATTGGGAGGTCAGGTTCACCAGAAACCAGAGCAATTCAAAACGCTGAGAAAAGAGATGCCAGAAGTGGAGAAATTAAATTGAGGCCCCAAAAGACTCACACATTAAAAAGACAAACTGGAAGCAAAAGGCAGTAGGGGAGCCAGAAAGGAAAATATGAGGATCAGGAACCCTGAAGAACTCTTGCATGTAAGAAAGTGAACTAAAAATATATGTCTGCAATTCAAGTCTGGAATAAAGGATTTGGGGGAACGGGTTTGTTCTTCTGTTGCTGCTTTGGCTTCTGGTTTCTTTGTTGAGCAAGGCTTATTCATGAAAGACACATGCTTTCTGGTTGTATAGATGGGGCATTAATGGTGTAGGAGAAAATACAGTGGGTTTTGAATACAAATAGACCTGGGATTGAATCTGGCAGTGGGTAAACTTGGGTGAGTCGCTTAATATCTCTGAACCTCAGTTTCCTCTTCTGTAAAATGGGGATAATTATAGCTGCCAGTTTGTCGGGAAGATTAAATGAGACAGCTCTTGTGAATCTCCAGTCAGTGCCAAGCAAGGGTCAGTGTTCAGTGACAAGTAGTTACTGTCCTTGTGGCCTGGCTGGCTTCATCATCAGGGCGGGTTTTGTGGGACAGGGATCTTAAGGGTGTTCACACCTGACTCAGACACGGAGGTAACTGGCTGGGAGTCAGGCTGTTGTGACTGGTCTGACCAACTCTCCCACAAGCTGTCACCCCCACCCAGCCTTTCCAGGACCTGATCTCATTAAGGCACTGGCTGCAGGAATGAGTTGTAAATCGGCATCTTTCTGTCTAATCATACTTGGGGAGAAATTGTCTCCTGGGTGCAGGTGCGGCTACTGTTTACTGTTCTGCAGTGGTAGTCTACACCAGTTCTTAAAATTGAGCGTGCATCAGAATCACCAGGAAGACTTGTTAATGCACAGACTGTTGGGTCCCACCCCTACATTTTCTGATTCAGTAGGCCTGCTGTGGGGCCAAGAATTTGCATTTCTAATGAAATGCCAGGTGCTGCTGCCCTGGGGTCCTCACTTTGAGAACCACTGGCATATACTCATTGACCAAGCTTAGTGAAGCCAGATAACCAGAGGCCCTGTCTGCCCCTCAATCTAAAGCATACCATCGATACTTAGAAACAAAAGGTATGTGTGTCGCTTCTGCCACTCAGAGAAGCCAGTCGCACTCTTGCCACCAATTCTGTATGCAATGAAGTCATCTAACACCAGTGTTACCTCTCTGCCTGGCCAGGTGCTTGTGAGGGAAGGAAAGTCCTGAGTAGGGCGTCCTTAACCCTAGTTCTGACCCCGCAAAGCCCTTGGACAAAGCAGGTTCCCATCTATAAAATGTGAAATGTTAGGTCTTGACCTCCCACAGAAGGGATTTTGCAGACTGGTCAAGGAGTGACGATCGGCAGCAGCTGTGGAACTTGCAGATTTCTATTAAAGAATAAGTAGCAAACACTCAGGCTTCATGTGTACCTGTTGTGGATATGTCAGCGTGCTCCCCGGGCCTCTCTTTCCACTGTGACAGTAGGGGGCACAGGCTGGATCCATTTGTGAATTGATTAGGTGTTGTCTCTAGGGGATACCAAGGACTTGGATAGGATAGAGCCCACCTTTTCCCAGATTCCCTGTCCCTCCTCTGGTGACTGCTTTCTCCTGGAGGAGAAGTTGCTCACCCACCTGCCATACCATCTTTTAAGACTGGTTTCTCTCTATAGCACTACTTTTACCTGCCTGTTATCCTGCCGACTGGGCCAATTGTCGAGCTAGGGCTGGGTCTGGAGCTCACAGACCCCTCATAAACCCTAAACACTCCAGGCTGGGTCCCCAGACCCCTCACATGCAGATCTATGAGCTAGATAATGGCCAAAAGGTCCTTAGAGCCATAGGTTCAAGAGCATGGCTGTGTGTGGTGGCAGCCGCCTTAGGCAGTAGATGCCAGCCAAGGTGGCACCACACATACACACTAACTCCACCCTCACACAACTTGCTTACAAAGAATGAGCTGTACCACTCCCAACCAGACCCGAGGCGAGGGGCCCTGATTAAACTATTCTATTTTTCCCAACACTTCC
>NW_007746956.1:0-1810 GCF_000696425.1 Galeopterus variegatus | reverse complement strand
TACAACAATGTGGTCTGTTTACCCCAGTGTGCAAACTAGATCATTTTCTCTCCATGTCATGATTTGAAACAGGTCAGGAAGCACCTGCTGTGGGCGATTCTGCCTGCATTGTCCAGCAAGCAGGACCTCGTGGAGGCAAAGCAGGCTGTCTGGGGGGACCTGGAAGATGGATGTGTACTTGAGGGCTGGGTTACTTTTGCCTGGCACCCTCCTCTCAGGGTGAAGTGACAAGTTGGTGGTAGGACCTGTGGGAGCACACTTCCCACCCCGAGTGAGGGAAGTGTAGCTTTGTGATGGTTTCTCAAGGAGATGCTCCTAAGGAGATGCTCCTGAGCCGACCAGGGCTTCTGTCAGTGCTGTGAGTGTGATCTGAGGACAGAAGCATGAGCCTGAGCTCAGCCTAGACCACAGTGGGGTGGAGGAAGCTCTCTCAGCTCTGAAACCTTTCCTCTTTATATTCAAAGACCAGCATTGCTTTACGCTGCATTCTGATTCAGAGGGAGGGATACGTTAACAGGGATCATGAAGCCACAGACAGTCTTCAAGTCTAATGCTTCTCCTTTCTCCATCAACACCTGTCCTACAGTCCTCTCCATTCTATCAAGGAGGCACACACTGGTTGGAGTCCCCAGTGGCTGTGGGAATGTGAATAAGCTATAAAATCTCTAACAGGCAGAATGGGGGAAGAGGAGCATTGAGACCAGAGAAAACAAGCCCCAATGAATCAGGCCAGTTGCTGCAAATTAGATATCCTCTGTTAGGAAAGAGAGCATTGCTACAGTTTGCATTTTTGAGAAAAAGTCCATTTCCCATTTGTCTCTCTCCTTACTGGGAGAGAGTGTGCATCCTTCACCTTTCAAGCCAAAAAGCACGTGACACTTCTCCTCGTAGTTGCACGACCACTCTTACCAGATCCCACGAACACAGTTCATTTCCCAGAATGAAGACAGTGCCCTCAGGAAACCGATCTCTGCGAGGGTTGAAGTGCTTCACCTGAACCGTGTGGTTTGCCCCCTGGGCTGATAGCACTTAGCAGTGAGCTGGGCCAGCTTGGGGCTGCAGCCTGTAGTGTACTCGCTGGGGCTGATTTTTCCTTTGCTGCCCTCTGCTTTTATGTATTCTGTCTGCCTCAATCGTCTCCATATCCANGAGCGCCGCCGCGCTTCCCAAGCGGCGCACTATCCAGTGCGCCACCGGGCTGGCCCCCATACCATCTTTTAAGACCAGTTTCTCTCTATAGCACTACTTTTACCTGCCTGTAATCCTGCCAACTGGGCCAATTGTCGAGCTAGGGCTGGGTCTGGAGCTCCCAGACCCCTCATAAACCCTAAACACTCCAGGCTGGGTCCCCAGACCCCTCACATGCAGATCTATGAGCTAGATAATGGCCAAAAGATCCTTAGAGCCATAGGTTCGAGAGCATGGCTGTGTGTGGTGGCAGCCGCCTGAGGCAGTAGATGCCAGCCAAGGCGGCACCACACATACACACTAACTCCACCCACACACAACTTGCTTACAAAGAATGAGCTGTACCACTCCCAACCAGACCCGAGGCGAGGGGCCCTGATTAAACTATTCTATTTTTCCCAACACTTCCCTTCACCTTTGGCCCTTTGGAAGAGAGGGACTGTAGCTGACCTTGAGCTGGCCTTGCTAGGTATTCAGTCGGGCAGGTGCTTCCCGCTGGAGTTTTGAGATCTCTCCTTCCTGAGTTCTCAAAGCCAGGCCAGGGACAGCAGGGCCTCCAGCTACAACAATGTGGTCTGTTTACCCCAGTGTGCAAACTAGATCATTTTCTCTCCATGTCATG
>NW_007746955.1:2975-12847 GCF_000696425.1 Galeopterus variegatus | reverse complement strand
GTGCTCCCAAGCGCCGCACTCTACCGAGTGGCCGGCCCCCCCCAAAAAAACATTTTTTGAAAACAAAAGTATTGTGGTTATGTCCCTCTAAGTTCAGCATTGTGAACTCAATTTAGAGACTAATTTAGGAACATTTCCTGAACTAAAAATTTGTGACTATATGGAAAAAGCTACTGAAGTATTGTCCATGACAAAATTAAGAAGGACTTTCTAAACTGGTGCATCAGAGAAGTCATATTAAAAATTGTTTCTTTTCAAACTGTTTTTTAAAAATCCTTTTCCTTTTGAAGGAATGTATTCAAAATGTATGTAGTAATAGCTTGAAGAAAAGTTACATTAACTTATTTTTAAAAGATATGGATCCCCGGTAGCATCAGTCATAGGTATATCATAAATATGCATGATAATTAACAAATCTACAGGTTGTTACAGTAGCTTGTTCACTGTTCCTACTCCCTTTTACTTGTCACATTTCTGTCATTCATTCACTTGGCTAAAATGAACCAGTGTCTTCTTTGTACCAAGCACTGTGCAGGTATGAGGTATATCATGTCCTGAGAGAAGAAAGCCTATTCCATGCAAAACTCCATAGAAAGATTGTTTACACAGCTTAGCTTTCTCTAGGAACCAACGTCTTAAAATAATGAGGTAGGATCTATATGTAATTCAATTTCACGTTCAACTAGGAAAATAGAAATTAAAACCACAATGAGACACCACTTTCACCATTAGTTGAAATACTTAAAGAACATGAGAATAGCAGATGTTGGTGCAAATATGAAGCAAATGATACACTCATGCATTGCTGACACAGGTTTAAATTGTTAAAGCCACTCCGAAGAAATATTTGATGAATATAAATGTGAAATTGTGAATATAAATGTAAAATTAAAATGTGTATATGCTATGACCCAGTAGCTCTACTTGGGTATATTTCTTTTTTAAAAAAATTCAATCTATCTATGCCAAGAGACATGTTCATTGCAACGTATTTTAGTATCAGCAGAAAAATTGACAACTCCCTTAAAGCCCATCTGTGCGTAAGAAATAGATAAATTGTGGTATATTTATGTTATGGTCTGGACCTGTTAAAATCATGGATGTATCTAAAAATAATAATGTTGAGTGAAAGACATTGCAAAATTGTATATTTACTTAGGTAAATTTAAAAGCACACAAAAAACGATAGTATATGGATACTACTATATGTATGTAAAAGGATGAAAACAGAGTTGAAAGTGTACATTCAAAACTCATTTTGGTTATAGTTCCTGGGAAAGTGGGGAGAGGGATAAGCCTCAGGGGGTCATATTTAAGAGATATTTAGATTTATCTGTCATTTTTTTATTTCTTAAAAAACACTGGTAGTAAGCAATCATGACAAAACATTAACAGTTGTTAATTCTGGGTTGTGGCTATTTATTATATTATCCTTTGAACTTTTCTAATTTTTTTTCATTTCTCCACAAACATATGCAGATGAAAGCAAGTTAACACTAATGCTGAAACCACAATGTCTGTCGTCCCCATCTGCTAGTTCAGCTCAGGTTCCTGGTCCAAACACAAAGGACACTAATAAAGGTCCTTGGGTGTTTCCTTTGTCCGATGAAGCCGTATCATGACATCTGCTGCCTGTGCTTTCTGGGACAGTGCTGCTTGGCTGAACACAGCTCCCCTGAGTCCTCACAGCTCCAAAGTGGCACTATAGACTAAAGCAAAGTCCAAGTGCACAGGCGTGTGTGTGTGTGTGTGTGTGTGCATGCGCGCATGTGCCAGAAGAACTAGCCCTCTCCTAGTTGTGTGTCCTGCTGCAGGACCCGGTCCTCCCAACAGCCTGTTTCTATGCACGTTGATTGCTACCAGCACCCAGTTCCAATCCCTAAAGTGGTGCTGTGGGGATGGACATGACACTCCCCGAGACCACCTATCCACTTTCTCACTTTTTCCATCTCTTCCAGAGGTCCCTACATTAGAAGAAGGAGAATTAAGGGAAGATGAAAGAGGGAAGTGATGAAAATTAACTCCCTCCCTTTTTTAAACACCAAAACAAAAAGATAAAACCTCCAGCATATCATCTTATGCAAAGAACCTAACTAATCTGCCAACAAGCAGACTCCTTGAAGAGCTGGGCCAGGACACCTTGCAATGTAACAATAGCCAGAGGACTTTTACCATTACCCCAGAAAAATGCAAGCAGCAACAAGGATTTTTATAAAGGGCCGTGCTCCATGAGCACAATGAACATTGTTTACTATGAATACTCTGTAACAGATATAAAGATCATACTAGAAGCCCAGGAAATGGCCTCTAGTTCCCTCTTCCCCAGGGAGAGATTCCATGACCAGCATGGCTGGCCCAGGCCTGGCTTCCCTCTTGCCCCACACTGCTTGGTTCCATGTGGCTTCATGCACATGGGGCTTATGTGACTGTCCGGAAATGGCCACAGATGTTGCAGGACTCACCAAACCCAAGGTCTCCCTGTCTGACATCTCTGTGTACTGCCCTCTCAGAAGGCTCTCGTTCTGTCCTATACAGACTGTGTTTTGTGCATTGTGATCCTGCAAGGAGTTGTCCAGCCACTTGGAGGGAAGAATTTCTTCCTACATAGAGTATGAAGTGAAGATAGGTCTTCCATTTATATCCTTACATGAAACCATGACCATCCCTAAGTAACAGCATTAAACAACCCCTGATGAATACATTCCTGTTACCTTTCATTTGCAAAACATGCTCCACTTCCCAAGGATGAGGTGGTTGTTATTGCAGGGGGAAAACTAAGGCAGGAAGGGAGATTTCTGTCCTTCAATACACGTGATAAACACAGAGTTAAACAAAGTTGAAAAAAATATTTAACTGTAGGACTTTTCAGACCTTATATATACTTTGGATATTGTAAATTTTCAAGAAATAATTATAGTATATTACTGAAAAGGAGAATAATTATAAATGGCATCAAATGCTATGATGGGGCAAAGAGGCACAGTGATGGAGAATGCATATATGGAGGGAGCGATGGAACTACTGCAGAGGATAATCAGGAACGGCATTCCTATGTGGGTGATATTTTCACCAGCATGAAGAATGATATCCAGCCTTCCAGAGTGTTAGGTGGAGGAGAGGGAGGAAGGGGACCAAGGGAACAGCATGGGGCTAGGTCCTGAGTTGGGCAAGAGCTTGGGGCAGTGGTGAAATGAAGGGAACTAGTGGGACTGAGGGAGAGGCTTGTTGAGATTTTAACTCAAATCCAAGAGGATGCCAAAGAGAGTTTCCCCATGACTCTGGGGTTCACACTATTGTTCTCTCTTCATGCCCAGTGTCTTGAGAACCTCTCCGGAGCCTGAGGAACTAGCACTATCCTTGGCCTGGCAGGGTCAAAATCCAGAGTGCCAGATAGACATGGAAAGGAACGACTTGGTGTGCTAAGAGCATTGTAGAAATTAAAACAAGTGATGAGGGAGCAAAAATTAGGGACACAAACCTTGCCTGGGGGAGGCTCCTTCCAGAAGCACAGGTCCAGCTCACTGAGAACACTGTCCACAGCACATTATGTAATTTACAAACCAGCTGCCCTCTGCTACCCAGCACGTTTCTGGTGTCACGCTGCAAAAGGGTAATGCATATCCAATGTCAGTAAAAGTGGAAGGAAATGTTAACTTTCTTCCTGCATCCACTCAGATCCAACTTGCCCCCTGCTGCCACCACCAGCATGATCTTTCTACAATACATGTCTGAATATGTCACCCCTGAGAAGACCCCTTGTCCTTAGAATGGCAAATGAAGTCCTTCTTGGTCTGGGTCCTCTTCCCACCCAAACTCCTCCCCCTCCACTCTCCCATGCGCATCATTCTCTGCACCCACCTGAACTCCTCCCTGTTCCCTGAACATATCAGGCTCTTTCTAGCTGCTGTGTCTTCCCTTTGCACATGCTGTTCTCCTGCCTGAGAGGTCCCTTCCTCCTGCTCACTAAAGGGGATGCTTGCCTCATCCATGAAACCTTCCCTAACTGTCTAAACAAAGATGATGGGTCCATTCATCTTACATAAGCCCTATCATAAAGGATTGCTTGCAGTTCTGTTTTCATGATTAACTCATTTCCTCAACATCAGTAGTTCTATATTATTAATTTCTGTAACCCTTGTATATAGCAGAGCACCCAACCCACAGTGGGCATTCGGTAAGTATTTAGTGAATTGAAGTAAAGATTAATCTGCAAGGAAAAAAAATCCCAGAAAGTGCTTTATTTAAAAGCCAGATAGGAATAATCTTCAGCATTAACTGTTGTTTTGGATTATCTGTCTCTACTGTGTCCTCTATTAATATAGTTAATCAAGAGATGCCATTAATCATAAGACTATTAGATCAAAGAAAGCAGGCTTTTTCTAAGAGGAAATATTAAGAATGTAAACATTACAGTAGTGGAAATATCGTTTGTAGTTGCAAACTACTTTAAAAATTCTTCTGAAATCTCCCACATAAAAGAAAAAAAGTATGAAGATGCCCTCCAAATAGGGTCTTACTAAAAAGCCTGTTATAACTGACACACACTATGTGCCAAATGTTCTCCTAAGAGCTTCACTTGGATTATCTCTCTCAATACTCACAGCAAACATATGAGGTGAGTATTATTATGACATCCATTTCACAGATGAGAAAACTGCAGCACAGAGACTGAGTAATCTGTCAATGTCACATGACAAGGAAGCCATGACTTGAATCCAGTCGGTTTGGCCTAGGGACTAAGATTCTAGTCTCTACGTCATACTGCTTCTCATTGTTTCCTGTAATTAGTTTCTACTGCAGGATTTCATTTTTTGGATGTTTATTACTGGATATTCATTTGCTTTATACAAGTATCACTACTTAAAATATTAAAATGTTTCCATGGTGTTTGGTAAGCAGATACTGCTCCGAGACTACTGAGTACCATTCTATTCTTCTGGTCCTCTTGGCCCCACCTCTGGGACACTCCTTCTACCATATACCCCACTAAGGTCCAGAAGCACAAGAATAAAGCTGGAGTCACACTGACCCCTGCTTTAGGTCTATGGCCCTAGTGGTACTGGTGGGTTGGTATCCATGCAATTCTGGTTGCTAAATATTTTGACTGTCATCCCTAAACACAACAAAGTCAACTTATGAACCTCAGGCTACAGATAGTGTTAAGACAGGCAGGGAGAGGTTCTGTCTGGTGAGCTTTTTAACAAAGAGTTGGGAAGGAATCACAAATCTCTGCCCATCTTCAGAGGGGTTGCTGCATGAGCTCTGGATTAGATAGAAGTGGTTTGCTTCTGCACTCCACCCTAACTGTATGGCTTTGAGCAAGTAACTCAACCTTGCAGAACTTCAGTTTGCTCACTTAGGGATGATGCTAACCTTTCATAGGCATGATGAAGATTAAATAATAGGAAGTACATAAAGTGCTTAATTTAGTATTTGGTACATAGCTGTTGCTCAGATGTCAGGTGTGCTAGATATTGTTGTTATTATGTAACATAGGCACAGTTGCACAGTAATGTCTAGTTTGTAGGGTGTTATAAGCACTAAAACAGATAATGAAAGCAAATCTACCAGAATATCAGATCCATGCTTGATGTAATAAACCCTCAATATAGATGATGATTTTTGTAATTATTTTTTCCATAGCCAAGTCTACTGAAAGTTTGTAATTAATGTGCTATTTTTTTGAGAATAGATTTTTTATTTTAAACTTCTTTCTCTTAAAATAATTATTTCCAGACTGAAACTCTTTGAAAAAAATACTGTAGAAATAGAAGTATATATTTGCAGCCTTTGTATAAGGATTCAAATTGTAGTATAGTCAACACGACAGTTTTAAATGATGTGTATGCCTTCAGTTTATAAGATTGATAAAACCTCTTTCAGCTTTGGAAAAGCCAACCAAAACATCTCACTTATAAGATCTATCACAAACATGTTTTAATATTTCATTTTAATACTTCGAGGCAGTGGTGGGTGGACTGTAATTTTCAGAAAAAATAATCGAAAAAAGGAGAGGATAAAAGAGCATTAGTTTAAATTTTGCTTTCAATTGAATTTGACAAAAAGATATGAATGCTCAGATGGAAAATCAGACTGGGATCCTCAGGGAGAATTTTTGTTTTCTTTTTGGGACATTAAAGGGAGTATTTTAAGGAGTGAAACAGAAAGATTAAGGTGCTGGTCCTGTGGATTCCCACAAGCAAGATGAAATCCCACTGAAACCTTAGTTGCCATAGGCAACCAACAGAAACACTAACACTGAGAAAAAGAATTTTCTAGTTTTAAAGTGATTTATTACATATCATCTGAAAATACTGAATGAAGAGTCAGAGAGGTAATTCCAGTTCTGCCTCTGCCATTGGTCAGAGCTATTAACTTAGGTAATTTGTTTAACCTCTCTGCCTCTCAGAACCATCATGTGTAATGTTTGTTGGTTGGACTTGGCATTTTTAATCTCCATTTTAAGCTCCTCTAAATTTAAGATTCCAGTAAGCAAATGTAGGGGGAAACAAGTGACTAAAACATTTCTAGCACTGCCTGTACTGGGTTTCATATTGAGCAAGCTGTCTAATTCAATTAGCTCACATTTAAACACCTATTATTTGCTAGGCAATATAGATATAAAAATGCAAGGAGAAACTCCATTCTACAGGAGAGCCTATTTTCGTAGAAGAGACAGTAGTATAGATAATTTACAACACTGTGGGATTAAACACAGCAAAAGCTGTTGCTGAGGGATATGGTCAAGGTTAGAGAAGATTCTGGATAGTACCCTGATTGGAGTCAAAGAATAAATGTTGAGCATTTTGGCCATTATACAATTAATAAAATTCATAAGTAAATGAATTTGCTGTCTCTCTCAATTAATGGTCTCATATGTATCTGTGTGAAGTGGTCCCTTTGATGATAAAAGGCAACCTTTTGAATGGGTATCAGACACTTTAAATACTGTTGCGACTCGGTAAATAGATTAGAGCTCTTTTTAGGCAATTCTTGCAAGGCCATATTTATAACTTTTTGTAAACAGCAGGACAAACCTCCCACTGCCACCACCACCACCTTGCCTGCACAGGACTCAATTCCTGTTTGCTTCCACAAGGCAGGAATAGGGCAGATTCAATGCTATTTTCAGCCAGCAGCACTTCTCAGAGTTACCAAGCAAGGCAGAGCATAGCTTTAAAAGGAATGCACCAGGACAGCAAACAATTCTTATGTGGTGCTCTGTAAAGAGCCAAATTTGCTTCAAGGTCTACACCAATACTATTTAAAATTTCCAGGAATATTGGTTCTTCTACCTCGGAAAGCTAAACCCCCTCATAGCAACCAGTCTCTTCAACCCAAACTGGCCATTGGCTTTGATCTCAATTAGTTAAAAACAATGAATTGCTTGAAGGATGTTTTTTTTTTTTTTTCTTTTCAAGAAGTTGTTTGCCCTATTCTGGACAGAAAATTGGAATCTCAGGAGGATGTATAATAATCTGTCTCCTTCCAAGTAGGAGACAGTTAATAATAATAATTATAACTGCCACTTTTGGAGTCCTAATCTGAGCCAGTCTCTTTCACAATTAGCTAGTTTTATCCTCCTGATTATCTGCAATGGCAGGTACTATTTTCCTTGAAGACTGAGGCTCAGGGACATTAACTAACCCAATGGCAAAAATATTGTAGTAAGATATTAAAATATTCATCTAACCAGGATTCATTCTAAATGCTGGTGGAGTGTTATGGTTTCTTAGAGTGATATCTCTGTGAATGAGAGCTGGGAATCCAAGTTCACTGGCCAAAAACTTTCTCTTTCCTCTGCAGAGAAGTCTTCTGTGATCCAGTTACCCTGGGGCTGGAGTCAGGGAGAGATATAGGCCCGTGAGATTGATATTTTTGCAATGCAGGAAAATCTTTGTATATTTGTCATACATTTTGTTAATCTTATTTTATTTACTATTTATATTTACCTGTGAATCATGTCCCTTAACTAAGAATATTGGCAACTAAGAGCAAATATTCCAGCAGAGTTGGCTTTCAAGTTCATTTTCCCTGTGCTTTCAATGTTAAAATGGAAATATATTCTGACAGAGGGAAAAAAAGGTTTGGATTCTGAACATAATCAAATAATGCTTCAGGTTATATTGCACTTTTGAAGAGTCCTCTTCAAAATAATCTCTCATTTAAAATAAACTACAATACTTAATATATAAATAAGAACCCAGAAGGATGTAACAAAGTAGTAACAAAAATGAAATCAATGATACTTAAATTATGAAATATTTGTATTTCTTAGTTCTTAGTTCTTGTTTCATATTGCATTTTCTGCAATGGCAGCAATAAAGATGTAATAATTGATTTCACCAGTCTCAAAAACATTTCAGTGTTTTAAATTTTATATGTATATTTTTTATCATTTTATTTAGCCTCTTCTTGAAATTGCATCATTTGATCTTGTCAGATAGCTTTTCACAAGAACACCAATAAACACTTTTTGTTTGTTTTCTTTTATGTATTTAATTATATTCTGCCTTTTCCCAAGGGCATACCAAGAGTTTACCCTTAGGTATATAAAATATAATAAAGCACCAAACATTAAAGATGAAAAGAAGGAAATAAAACCAGTGACAAAGAGTAGACAGAGACAGAACAAAAAGTGTGTATCATTGTGACCCACATATATATGGGGCAGAGAATAACACAGGGAGGCAATTTGGCTTGCCGCAGCTAAGTGAAGAAAATGTGGCCAGTTATATAGCTCAGAGTTCACAAGACAAAAACAGATTGACTGCTCTGAAGAATTGCATCTGCTCTCAGTAATGAGATCAGGCAGGAATTTCTTCCAGGAGTTTTCATAAAGAAGATGATGTGTGATGTGGAAAGTACATTCTTGACAACAGCATTAGAATCAGAGGCTCTTCTTACAAAGACTCTCAATGTAAACTGATGGGAATCTCATTGAAGTTCAGTTTACTGGGATTACCTCAGAGATCTTTAAATTAGTTATAGCTTTCTTGAGCAGGAGAAAATAAGAGCACAGAAAATCAAGGATGAAAAGTTTTGATCCTTTTTTGGCGATGAAGATTTACTCCAATGTTTTCAGTCTAACTCAAGTCTGAAAGCTTCCAAGAACTATGTAAGGATTTGCTTATGACTACTTATTGGTTGTTGTGGTCATTAGAAAGATAAAAAATGGTGCATCATTTAATGGCACATTGTTGGGTTTAATCCTGGTTACATGTAGTGCATTGAAAGTGGGCACTCTCAGCTACATCATTAGAGACAGTGCGGTGGGTGGTTGGAATCTTTCACCATTCTGTGCTTGGCTCATGATGCTGGGACTGGTCTCTGCAAACCAGAATTCTCCCCAGCTCTGTCAACAGGGGGATGTCAAGGGGGAGATGGGAAGGTTAGTGGAGGAAGAAGGGACTTCCTTCCTATATGTTTGCTGCTCCTGTCAGAAAAGATTCTCTATCCAGCAGCAGCAGTTGGATCCATAGCTGTAGTTGGTTCCAGCTTGCAATTTTCCCTACCTTCCTAAACCCAGCCAGTACCCCTTTCAGAGGTACCAGCATGAGCATGCAGGTGCTCTCTCCTCAGAGATCTAAGTCTCAGAGCTGCCAGGTCCCAGTCCTGTAGTACCTTCTCATTAGCGGTTTGGGTCCCCTTTCTGCAGGGCCCTTTCTCTAAGCTGCTAACTGCTAATAATCCCAACCTGTTCCTTGATTCCCCCAGCTTTTGTGGCAGTAGCTGCTTCTTGCCGTAATCACCTTTGCAATATTGCAGTGTTCCCATTTTGCCTCTTCAGTTCTCAAAACCTGATTAATGATTTTTTACTGACATGGTTTCTGTTTCCAGGACTGGACCCTGATTGACACAGTGGTACATAT
>NW_007746955.1:0-711 GCF_000696425.1 Galeopterus variegatus | reverse complement strand
TTTTTTAGAGTGACATGCAAGAAGGGCTTTCAGTGAATTCCCCACATGACATCATTAGCAGAGAAGGAGAGCTTGATGTGTGCAGTCTTGCAAGTGATTCCCTGCAGACTGTAAGAGAAGGCTAGGAATGGGATGGGGCAGAGAGCAGGACAATAGTTTTAGGGGCTTGGGGATTTAATCAGAGGAAGAGAATAAGTATCTATTGATTTGCTTTGTGAAACCAAAAGGGAAATTCAAGAAGAGAGTCCCTAAGAAAGGGAATTCCAGGATCAAGATTAAGTTGAGAAGAGAATTACTCAGAGGAGATAATGAGTGAATTCGGCTAAAACAGAGATAAAAGCAAACTCAGATGACAGACAAGCCAAGGTTTTGTTAGCAGAGAGAAGTTAGACTTGGCATAGAACTAAAGGGATTTGATGAAATGAGCAGAACAAATGACTAGGTCAATTACCAGGGGACAAGAAAGAATAGAACAAGAAACCAGTTATAGGATAAACATGGAAGGGCAAAATAGTAAAATAAATTCTTCAGCATTGTGTAAGATTACCCAGCACATCCAGTGTGGGTGGGATCAAGTTCTTAAAAAGGCCAAACAGGCTGAAACCAAACATTTTATATCTGTTGTCTCATGCCGGCCAAATGTCCATCTCTATTTTACCGATGAGCAGATACAGGCTAAGAGATGTTAAATCATTTGCACCAAAAACACAT
>NW_007746954.1:9794-12849 GCF_000696425.1 Galeopterus variegatus | reverse complement strand
AGTGGGGGATGTTCCTCGTTACTCCTGGGTAGGGTTGGAAGTTCTGTCCCCCCACTAGGCTTCCACTGAGAGTGGCAAGTCACAGCTCCTCATGGGCATACTACTCACACCATGTAGAGTGACTTCTTTACCATGGGCTGTGGTGAAAATGGTTACTCTTCTCTGAGCTTCCTCTGATGGCCCTTCAGCAAGATGGGGAGCAGTATATCATTAATTCCCAGAGAGTAGAAGTCCAGACTTTCTACCTCCTCTCCATTAACACTGTGGTGTGGTGGAGGGTGCACTCTTACTAACAGCGAGTACAAAATTAACAGCTTCGAACTGCGCCATTTTGGAAAACATGTGATGGTCACTTGAGTTAACGAGCTACATACAGCCTCCTCAGGGTGGACCTTTGATAACATAGTTGAAGATGGGAATTCTATTTTATTGTGATGTTTTGCTTGAACAGCGTAGTTAGCTCTACTCAGTTATTAATTAAATTAATAATCGTAAATAATCGTGTATTTATTCACATCTTTTACTTAATCAGAGCTTTTCACTTCTTCCTGCAGTTCTTAGTTTGCACCAGGAAAGATAACTCTACCCTCACCCTGAATGACTTCCTTTAGCATTACTTCTTTTACAGTTTTCCCAGTGGCAAATTGTCTCAGGTTTGGTTCTTTCTTATTTCACTCTCAGTGAAAGCATAATTTTTCTACATATGTAGTTCTCAATTGACAGTATTACTTTTTCCTTCAGCATTGGAAAGATGGTGCTATATTTCTCCTGTTCTCCACTATAACGACTGATTTTATTTTCTTATCTTTCTTATAGTATTGATTTCGTGTAAAGTTTATACCAGTCTCATAGTATAATTGAGAAGCATTTCTTTTATCTGGAAAATTTGTGCAAGATTGGGGTTCTTTTTCATTATATGGAAAACAGCAAGTCTTCAGGCACCAGGGTGTAGAATAGAATCACTGGTAGGAAAGATTTAATTACAGAGACAATTAGTCAAATCGATGTAAGATTATTGAGACTTCCTAAATTTTTCTCTAATTTCATTTTTTTAAAGAATTTACTGATTTCATGTAACTTGAATTTTATCAGCGTAAGTTTGATTAAAATATTATGTGTATGTCTCAAGGATCTGGACAAATAATTCTCCATTCCTGGTAATAATGTCTGGTTTTTGTGTTGATAAGTGTCTCAAGGGTTCATCATTTTTAAACCTATTACCAAAAAGAAAAACAATAAAAGTAACATCTGAAAACAACTTATGGATTTGTTGATTCAACTTTTTATAACTGAAAAATTTTTATCCTTTGATCTTAATTTTCTTTTTCATTCTATTTTTAGATTAAAATTACTGGTTAATTTTACAAATAATTGAGCTTGATTATCAGATTTATAAATTTTAGTACATCCTTTTTTGATTTTTATGATCTGAAATTTCTTTGCGACACATATTTGGTGCATACTGCACATTTTGAACAATTATTTGAGGTATAATTGATTTAAAATAAACCGCACAATGTTAAAGTCATCAAAAAAGTTTAATGTGTTAATGAAGCAGTCATCACAATCACGATAATGTAAATATCCTCTGCTCTTCCACCAAGTTTCCTTATGAACCTCATATTGCTCCCCTCTCATCCTGTCCAAGCCCTCCATCCTTTCCTGTGTTATGGATATTCTTAAGGTGTCTTTGTATGGATGTAAAACTTTATTTATTTATTTATTTTAAATTTCAAGGAACAGAATGGCTAGATCACGTGATAGTTGTGCCTTTCAGTTACTTTAGAATTTGTGTGTAAATGTTCTGCAGTGAAAATACTGTGTTAAACCCTACAGGCAGTGCAAAAGAGTTACCTTTGATTAAGTACTTGTCAGCACTTATTATGGTTAGTATTTCTCATTGTTTCTCATTTAGTAGGTGTTTGGTGGTATCTCACTGTTGCTCTAAATTGTGTGGGAATCACCAAGTCTTAGTTCTTTCTGTTCCAGACATTACTCATTATATGGAGAAAATGGATCCCAAGCCTGATGCTAATGCTTTCCCACCCCATTCGCTTTCTGCATGTGTGGGTACTTTCGATTGCAGGCTGGATTTTCTGTATGAAATAGTGTAGAGGTAACTGGAGTTCTGGGTGATTTTTTCATTCTCTACCATACATTTGCATTTGACAGACAGTTAGGGCGGGGACAGTTAATTGCACTGTAGACAGAAATTGAGTCCTTTTTAAGCTGGATCTCGAGCTTTGTGTGGAGTTTCCTATTTTAGGTTTATATTGACCTTAGGTCATAACCCCTTGGGGATGTCAAAAGGAATCTTGATTCATTTTCTCTGATTCGTTTCGTCTGTGAACTTTCAGGTTTACCCTGTGTCCTCTTGGTTGGGTGAGAGTGCTAGAAGTCTTTCTCAGCTGCTTAGCTGCTCAGCTCAAACTTTCTGCTGAAGCCTCCTGGATCATCACTCACATCCTTGGAATCAGCAAAAGCCTTCAAGGGAGAAGCAGTAACAAAAGTGAGTGAAGAAATTCTCGTGAGAAAGGCTTCTCTCCTAATTGAGATTCTGTCTTTTTGAATGCTTTCTTCCTTTGATTTGTGGTGCCTTCAAACAATATCTTTAATATCTTCCAGCTTTCCTAGTTTTTCTCTGTAGGATGGTTGAGCTGAAAAGGCTGGCGTGCTATTAGAGCAAGATTTTTATCTCTACAAATACTAGTTATTGATATACTTTTGCATCTGTACATTTTCTTTTATTGAAACTTAATTCAGTCTTTATGTCCATAAGATAAACAATTGCTGTTAAGGCGAATGATCTTCCTAAAGAGTGTATTTCTTTAATATCATTATACCTAGTTATTTCAAGTTAATTTTTTTTTATAGATTCAATAAAGTTTCCTTTAGTTTTTAGCATTCACCAGGTATGAGTCATATGATGCGAGTACTTTTGTTGAGGTATAGTCTGTTAGGAAAGAGAAACAGTAGAAAATGAATATACTAGATAGCTAAGTTTGGGGGAATGAATCATACAGCCACAGTAACCAGATTACTACCTACATCGTGT
>NW_007746954.1:8150-8910 GCF_000696425.1 Galeopterus variegatus | reverse complement strand
CTTTAGAATTTGTGTGTAAATGTTCTGCAGTGAATATACTGTGTTAAAACACCTACCGGCAGTGCAAAAGAGTTAGCTTTCATTAAGTACTTGTCAGCATTTATTATGGTTAGTACTTCTCATTGTTTCTCATTTAGTAGGTGTTTGGTGGTATCTCACTGTTGCTCTAAATTGTGTGGGAATCACCAAGTCTTAGTTCTTTTTGTTCCAGACATTACTCATTATATGGAGAAAATGGATCCCAAGCCTGATGCTAATGCTTTCCCACCCCATTCGCTTTCTGCATGTGTGGGTACTTTCGATTGCAGGCTGGATTTTCTGTATGAAATAGTGTAGAGGTAACTGCAGTTCTGGGTGATTTTTTCATTCTCTACCATACATTTGCATTTGACAGACAGTTAGGGTGGGGACAGTTAATCGCACTGTAGACAGAAATTGAGTCCTTTTTAAGCTGGATCTCGAGCTTTGTGTGGAGTTTCCTATTTTAGGTTTATATTGACCTTAGGTCATAACCCCTTGGGGATGTCAAAAGAAATCTTGATTCATTTTCTCTGATTCGTTTCGTCTGTGAACTGTCGGGTTTACCCTGTGTCCTCTTGGTTGAGTGAGACTGCCAGAAGTCTTTCTCAGCTGCTTAGCTGCTCAACTCCAACTTTCTGCTGAAGCCTCCTGGATCATCACTCACATCCTTGGAATCAGCAAAAAGCCTTCAAGGGAGAAGCAGTAACAAAAGTGAGTGAAGAACGTGACAAAGGCTTCT
>NW_007746954.1:4887-6618 GCF_000696425.1 Galeopterus variegatus | reverse complement strand
GGGATCCGAACCCTCGGACGGGAGCGCCGCCGCGCTTCCCAAGCGGCGCACTATCCAGTGCGCCACCGGGCCGGCCCTCAAGATCCTCTTTTCCAGCTGATTGAATGTACACAATAAATTGTTGTTAATTACACTCACCCTACAGTGCTATAGAACACTAAATCCTATGCTTCCTACCTAGCTCTAATTTTGTATTTGTTAATCAACTCTCACTATCCCCTATCACTTTATCCTTCTGGTAAAAATTAGTTGCTTTGCCCCCCGGATTTGTCACCCCACTTCCCCAGATTGACGGAGCCACAAAGGATTACTCCAAGCCCATCTTTTTTGAGCAGTGAGAAGCGCCAATGTGGTTAACTTCCCCAGAACCCTCAAGTGAGAGACATCGTTTTCTTGGGATTTAAGCCCCACTTGTGGTTTTCTTCCTGCATTTGTTTTCCAGAGCAGGAAGTTACAGGAAGAGAACAAAGGTGGGGTTATAGTTTAACAATATAGGCTGGTAACTTTCAGTGAAACAAGTCAGATGACATTCCCTTACACAATTAAGTGATCCACCACCGAAAGCTTGATCTTAGCAAACATTCCTTCTCCTTCCAGCAATTTGCCAATATCTTCACATATCAATCAGTAACCTGTCTGTCCTTCAGCCAGCAGCCTTGCTGTGCCACAAATCTTTATTTTACACCTGTGACTTTATAGCCTGAGGAAAATTTCCAGTCCTTTGCAAGGTCAATATTTGAAACTGCACAGCTTTGGAAAACCAGGACCTCTGAAGTACATTTGTTTTAGGAATCCTCTACAAAAATTCAACATGGTATTCTCTGGTAAGCACCATTCTATAATATCCACTGAGCTCACACTTTACCACAAATGTCAGGATTACATTATTTTTAATCGCTAAAAAGTGTTGTGTGTTTACATACCACATTTTCTTTATCCATTCATCTGTGGATAGATTCTTAGGTTGATTCATATTTTTGTGATTATAAATAGTGCTGCAATAAAATTGAGTGTGCACACATCTCTCTTCAATATACTGATTTCATTTCCTTTGTTTAAACGTATATCCAGTAGTGGGGTTGTTGGATCACATTATAATTCTGTTATTAGCTTTTTGAGAAACCTCCATCTATTTTCCATAATGGCTATATTAATTCGCATTCCCACCAACAGTGTGTAAGAATTCCGCTTTCTGTGCATCCTCATCTGCCTTTGGAATTTTCTGTCTTTTTAATGTTAGCCATTCTAACTGGAATGACATGATATTGCAATGCAGTTTTGATTTGTATTTCCCTGAAGATTAGTGATGTTGAGCATTGTTTCCTATACCTCTTGGCCACATATATGTCTTCTTTTGAAACATGTCTATTCGGCTCATGTGCCCATATTTAATTGGATTATTAGTTTGCTTGTTTTTTGCTGTTAAGTTTTTTGAGTTCTTTTACATTCTGGATATTAATCCTTTGTCAGATGCATAGCTTGCAAATATTTTCTTCCATTCTGCAGGTTGTCTCCATTGATTTGTTTTCTCTGTTGTGCAGAAGCTTTTAGTTTGATGTAATCTCATTTGTCTGTTTCTTGTTTTTTTTGTTTGTTTGTTTCTTTGTTTGTTTGTTTCCTTTTTTTGCCTGTGCATTTGAGGTCTTGTTCATAAAGTCTTTTCCCAGACCAATATTCTAAAGCCTTTCCTCTATGTTTTCTACTAGTAGTTTCATAGGCTTCGGTCTTACA
>NW_007746954.1:2967-3322 GCF_000696425.1 Galeopterus variegatus | reverse complement strand
TACTCTTCCTACTCATATTGGACTCTGATTAAAGTGTATGTTTGATGATTGAATATTATCTAACAGGTTGCTATAGGTTGCTGTACTCTTCCCACAGTCTTTGGGCACTGCAAGACCTCTGTTATATCTGTTCCTCTCTTACCCTCACAGCCACTTTCTGCTATACCTTGATGATTCTTGGGCACATGTTCAACCCAGGCCCTGACCAAAGAGCTATTGTAAACTTCCACACAGACGTCTGCCTGGGTCCTGTGAACAGCTCCCTCGTCTAGAGTGTCATACCAGGTAAATCTCAGCTGCACAGCAGCATCGACTTTTAATCTCTGTTTCATCAGCTTAACAGCTCTGCCATGCT
>NW_007746954.1:0-836 GCF_000696425.1 Galeopterus variegatus | reverse complement strand
GATCATTGACCAATTGTGTATCTCCTTTGGAGAAACTCCTATTGGAATTCTTTGCCAATTTTAAAAAAATTGATTGTCTTTTTCTTACTGAGAAAGATCTTTTCATATTCTGTATACATATCCCTTATCAGGTATATGATTTCTAAAGATTTTGTCTCGTTCTGTGAATTGTCTTTTCATTTTCTTAATGATGTTCTTTGAAACAAAAACATCTTCAGTTTTGATGAATTACAACTTATCAGTCTTTTATTGCTTGTGCTTTGCTGTCATGATTACGAAATCATTGCTTAACCTAGGGTAACACGTGTTCATTCCTTTACTTCCTTCCAAGAGCCTTTTATTCGTAACCCTTAAATTTAGATCTATGATCGAATTGAATTCCGTTTTCTGTGTGATGTGAGGTAAGGGTCCAACTTCTTTCTTTTGCATGTTGATATCTTGTTGTCCTAATACCAAATGTTGAAAATATTCTTTTCACATTGGTGTATTTCCGTCATAAAAGTATTTATACTTGCAATCTATAAATATATTTATATCTCATTTATTTTAATCTTTAATCATTTCGTTCTACACTGTTATATGATATTTGATCTATAAGTCTTGCATTTGTACAATTGAATATATTACTAAGTAATTAATATCTTGTGATGTAAACAATTGTTTTTCTTAATTTCAGTTTTGGCTTATTCATTAAGTGTATAGAAATACAATTGATTTTGTTTATTTCCTCATATTCTTCAACTTTGGTGAAATTGGTTAGTAGCTGTAATTTTTAGTGGATTTCTTAGAATTTTTTATATACAGTTTAATTTCATCTGCAAGTGGAGATAGTTTTA
>NW_007746953.1:12453-12850 GCF_000696425.1 Galeopterus variegatus | reverse complement strand
AATTCAAAGTGAATAATATTTTCAGAGTAGTATGGTATAATCTAAGGCACACAAACCAGGGATTGAATGCTATCTCTTTTATTACAAGCTTTGTGTCCATTTGCAACTTTTAACCCTCTTTGAAACACAGTGCTCTCATTTCTGAAATGGAAACAATAAAATGGAAACACTAATCTCTTACTTGAAGAGATTAAAATAGATATAGTATGCACTTAGTAAACCATCCATATTATGATAACAACCTTGTTATTTTTTTACTGTTATTTCTATTTCTATTGCAAGTTTTCTGAAATGTGTGTTACCTGACTTCTAAGTTCAAAAGAGGAAAACAGATCCTTTTTTTTGTCCTAACAAAAATGGATATAGTTTCAAATTGAGTTTGTGGTATTGTATAGAT
>NW_007746953.1:6231-6659 GCF_000696425.1 Galeopterus variegatus | reverse complement strand
TCTCACTACAATTATACTGGCTATTGTCAAAAAGATAGAGAATAACAAATGCTTTTGAGGACACAGAGAAAGGGGAGCCCTCCTACAGTGTTGGTGGGACTGTAAAATGGTGCATCCTTTACAGAAAATGGTATGGAGTTCCTCAAACGACTGCACATAGAACTGCCATATGATCCAGAAATTCTCCTGCTATGTCTATACCCAAAGGAATGGAAATTAACATGTTGAAGTGATACATGTACTCCCAGTTTATTGCAGCTATATTTACAGTAGCCAAGAGTTGGAGCCAAGCTAAATGTACATCATCGGATGACTGGGTAAGGAAAATGTGGTATATATATACAATGGAATACTACTCTGTCATAACGAAGAATGAAATACTGCCATTCACAGCAACATGGATGAACTTTGAGAAAATCAATTTAAGT
>NW_007746953.1:0-944 GCF_000696425.1 Galeopterus variegatus | reverse complement strand
GTTTACAACATGAAATATCAGTCCTCTCTTTAGTACTGGAAATAGAATGATTAATGTTTTAAAATTTAATCAGATTAAATAATTAATTTCAGAGAGCCCAAAACAAATTGAGAAAATTTATCTTTAAAATTTTCCTCTAGAACCACCCTCAGTACCAAAATCTGTCTTAGCATTCTCCAGAGAAACAGATAAACACACACATGCACAAATATACATATGTATATATGCATGTATGTATGCAAGGAGATTTATTATGAAAATTGGCTCAAACTATTATGAAGGCTGACAAATCCCATTATGTACCATCTGTAAGCTGGAGAACCAGGAAAGCCAGTACTGTGATTCAGTACGAATCTGAAGGCCTGAGAACAAGGGGAGCCAATGATGTATTCTCTGTCCAAGGCAGAATGCCTGAGAACCAGGGGCTGGGACTACTGATGTAAATCTCAGAATTTGAAGGCCCAGGAACCAGGATCTCCAATGTCTGAGAGCAGGAGAAGATGAATGTCTCAGCTTAAGGAGAAAGAGAAAGAATTCACCCTTTTTCTGCCTTTTTGTTCTACCTAGACCCTCAATGGATTGCATGGAGCTGGCTCACATTGGTGAGGATGGATCTTTTTTGCTCAGTCTACTGATTCAAATGTTAATTTCTTCTGAAAACACAGTGACACAAACAGGCAGAAATAATGGCTTACCAGCTCCCTGGGCATCCCTTAACCCAGTCAAGTTGACACATAAAATTAACTATTACAGGCTTTATCTAACAAGCCCATTCTCAATGATAGAAAGATTAAAAGAACTAAGACTAGAAATTCTATTAACATGGTCATCTGAACAGTTTGCAAGTAAACTTTCTTTGAGATAAACTATAAAATTTTTTTTTAAATGTCCTAATAATGCATGTGTTTATTTATTTTGTTTATGTTTATTTCATTGCTGCTGCT
>NW_007746952.1:11715-12850 GCF_000696425.1 Galeopterus variegatus | reverse complement strand
AAAAAAAAAACTGCCAGCCAAGAATGCCATATCCATCAAAGCTATCCTTTAGAAATGAGGGAGAAATAATATATTTCCCAGACAAATAAAAACTGCAAGAGTTCACCACCATATGACCAGCTGTACAAGAAACCTCCAAGGCAGTACAGCATTTGGAATGCAAGGAACAATAATCACTACCACAAATACACAAGAAACAACAGAATCCAGTGGTAGAACACAAATGCAAACAAGAAAGAGAAAGAAACTATTCTAATCACCTCAAAAAACCAACCAACATGGAAGACAAACAATAAAAGGGGAAGGAACAAAAGATATTTAAAACATCAAAACAGAAATCAATAAAATGCCAGGAGTAAGTCATTACTTTTCAGTACTAACCCTAAATGTAAATGGATTAAATTCCTCACTCAAATGACACAGACTGACTGATTGGATTAAAAAGACAGACCCAGCTATATGCCATCTTTAAGAGGCTCACTCCACCTGTAAAGACACACACAGACTGAGTGAAAGGATGGAAAAGATATGCCATGCAAATGAAACCCAAAAGTAGCAGGAGTAGCAATTCTCATTTTAGGTAAAATAGGCTTTAAACCAATAACTATAAAAAGAGAAAGAGACTGCTATATAATGATAAAGGGACCTATCCAGCAATAAGCATAAATACATATGCACTCAACATCAGGGCACCCAGATATAAACACCATTAGACCTAATAAAAGAGATAAACCCCAATATGATAATAGTTGGAGACCTAGAAACCCCTGTCTCAACATTGGACAGATCCTTTAGGCAAAAAATGAACAGAGGAATGAACACAGGATTTAAATCACACTTTAGACCAATTGGACTTAGCAGATATCAACAGAACACTTGAATCAGCAACAACAAAATAAACATTCTTCTCATCAGCATATGGAACATGCTCTAGGATAGACCAAACATTAGGTTCCAAACCAAGTCTCAATGATTTTTTAAAAATATAAATTATTTCAGTTATCTTTTTAGACCACAATGGATTAAAACTAGAAATCAAAACAAGAAAAAACTCTGGAAAATATGCAAACACACGGAAATTAAACAACATGTTCCAGAATGACATATGGGTCCAAGAAGAAATTAAATAGAAAAC
>NW_007746952.1:5228-10984 GCF_000696425.1 Galeopterus variegatus | reverse complement strand
GGAAATTAAACAACATGTTCCAGAATGACATATGGGTCCAAGAAGAAATTAAATAGAAAACCAAAAAAGTTCTAGAAACTAAAGAAAATAAAACACATCTTACCAAAACCTGTGGAGTACTGCAAAAGCACTATTAAGAGGGAAGTTTATCACAATAAATGCTTACATCAAAAGAAAAGAAAGATTTGAAGTAAACAACCTTATGCTATGCCTCAAAGAACTAGAAAGACAAGAACAAGCCAATCCTTAAATTAGTAGATGGAAAGGAATAATTAAGATCAGAGCAGAACTGAATGAAATAGAAATCCCCCAAATGATAAAAAGATCAATAAAACAAAAATTCATTTTTCAAGAAGATAAAATGGACAAGCCATTACCTAGGCTAACTAAAAAAAAGAAGAGAGAAGACTCAAATAACAAAAATTAGAAATGCAAAAGGAGACAATACAACTGATACCACAGAAATACAAAAAATAATTCCAGACTATTATTTATAAACAACTATATGCCAACAAATTTGAAAACCTGGAGGAAATGGGTAAATTTCTGGACACATACAAACTGCCAAGACTGAACCAAGAAGAAATAGAAAACCTGAACGGATCAATAACAGGCCAGGAGATTGAAGCAGTAATCAGCAGTCTCCCAACAAAGAAAAACCCAGGACCAGGTTGCTTTACTGCTACCAAACCTTTAAAGAGGAATTAATACCAATTCTCTTCAAACTATTCAAAGAAATTGAAACAGCAGCCATTCTCCCAAACTCATTCTATGAGGCCAACATCACCCTGACACCAAAGCCAGACAAAGATGCAACAAAAAAGGAAAAATATAGGCCATTATCTTTGGTGAACATAGATGCAAAAATCCTCAATAAAATATTAGCAAATAGGATACAGCAACATATCAAAAAAATCATATACTGTGATCAAGTGGGATTCATCCCAGGGATGCAAGGCCGTTTCAACACCTGCAAGTAAACAAATGTGATATACCACGACAAAGTTAAAGACAAAACCCATAGTATTATTTCAATGGATGCAGAAAGAGCATTTCACAAAATTCAACATCCCTTTATGATGTGACTCAGAAAATTAGTTATAAAAGGAAAGTATCCCAACATAATGAAAGCCATATATGACAGACCCACCACCAATATCATCCTGAATGGGGAAAAACTGAAAGCTTTTCCCTTAAGAACAGGAACAAGACAAGGATGCCCACTCTCACCACTCCTATTTAACATAATATTGGAAGTACTAGCCAGAGCAATCAGGCAAGAGAAAGAAATGAAGGGCATCCATACTGGAAGAGTGGAAGCCCAATTGTCTTTGTTTGCTGGGTTAGGACAAGAAAAACAACTTTGACTTTCTCTAATATAACTATTTTTAATTCTAGTTTATTTTGAATATTAACATTTCACAGTGTATTAATGAAACATAAGCATAGATTAGATATTAACTCACTTGTACTTTAGACATTTTCCCCCCTATAATTAATAAAATGGTTATTTCTAATGGTATGAAATAGTTTAATATTTATATTTAGTTTTTGAAAACTATGTAGTTTTTCCTAGCGTTTTTCACTCACCATCCAATATTCATTGTAAATAGTTATAAACTGTACTGACATGTGTTTGGTAAAGTATTTTAAACTATGTTCTGTTTAGGTTTCCTCATCTACACATAATCTACTGGTCACTCCTCCAAGGAATCTGTGAATAAGAATTGCTTCAAAAGTTGATTGATAAGTAAAAAAATAAAGTACTCACATATAAGTATTTATGTTGTAATAAATTCAAACATTGTTAATATGTAAATAATATTAAATTAGAAAACTACTCTGCCATAAAAAAAGAATAAGCCAGGCACAGAGGGATAAATACTATATGTACTCACTCATAAGTGGGAGCTAAGAGAGAAAGAAAGAAGGAAAGAAAGACCGCAATGATGCGCTGAACTTGCAGAGGGAGAGAACACACCAAGGGTTGCTGGTTTGGGTGGGGGAGGAGGAGAAGGTGAAAGAGGTTTGGGATTAATTAGGTGGGTGTCACGGAGAATTAAAAAAGAAGATATTAACCCTTTAAAAAAAAGAAAAGTGATTATTGAAAAAGAAATTTGTGAAATTTCTCATACATATTGGATAATTATAAACATTTACTCAAATTTGCTCATGATGCCATAGGGAATACAAATATTTATATGACCATAATAGTAATTTAAGTTCTGACTGGAAAGTAAAACAGAGTCAGTCAAACCAGACTTACAAAAATTAGAAATCTTATCCAATGTAAAGCTTTACTAATAATTTCAAGAACAGAAGTAATCATAAGGCACAGATAAAACCTGAAAATCCCTGGAATCATCAGCACAGTGTCTCAGGTTCTTGTTTGCCCCTTCAGAGGCATTGCAGCCCATATTAGCATGAGATTTCTAAGCAGCATGTGTGGTTTACTCAGAGGAGACTTATCTCAGACATGAAACATTTCCATGTTATACTCAGGTAAATAGCTTACATAACATTTTCTAGGAAGATATATCCCATAATTCACAGATTCTAAATTTGTAAACCATAAGTAATTCTAGACAGACCAGGTACATCCTGCTAAAAGCATCCATGGGTAAGGACTCTCCTACTAGCAAATGCCATTAATGTGCTTGAGAACCCTTGCTAGAGGCTAAACACAATCAATTGCAACTTTCTTCTTTGTTTTGGAGAGGGGTGATAGCAGACCTACTTCTTAACCCTTTATTCCCCCAAAGACATTAGAAAATAAAAATATTAAGATGATTTAAAGGAGTATAAATGTATGTGTTTATATATAATCTGCCTCTGCACCTTTTAGCTCATCCCCTGCAACTTTAGTCTCAAGTCCATAATGGTAATGGTAATGGTAAACACAGGGTGCTCTCAGAACACATCATTCATTCATCACTACATCCTAGTGCCTGACACACAGTGGAGGCTGAATTAATGAATTAATATCACCTCTAGTAGACTTTTAGATCCTTAAAGATAATAGACTATGCTTTCTATCTAAAGCATTTAGCTGTACCCTACATATAGTAGGTGCCCAAAAAAGTTAGTTGATGCAAATTAATGATTTGTATATGTCACAGTCAGTAGTGACTTGATAAGGACGTTGGGAAATGCAAAAAGTGTAAATTTCACATGTTTACATTAAAATCTAAATGCATTTTATTGGATACCAGAGTATACCAATTAAAAGAAGAAATATGTTTTAGAAACATATATGATACCTGTGTGCACATTGATGTTTGGAAATTTCGGCCATCAGCAAGGTTGCAATTCTTAAGTATTTACTTAATTTATACAAGAACAAATAAACAAAATCTCCAGTGCAAGAAATTTGATTAACCTGCACAAAACCAAAAGGTTTGTATTAGTTTTCTAGTGTTGCTATAACCTAGTACCACAAACTTGGTGCCTTGAAACAACAGAAATTTGTTCTGTCATAGTTCTGGATTCTAGATATCTAAAATCAGTGTGTTGGCAGGACTATGCTGTCTCTGAAGCCTCTAAGGGAGTATCTTTGCTCCTTCCAGTGTCCCTTGGTTGTAGCAGACTAATTCTAATCTCTATAGACTCTGTAATCACATGATTGCCTTCTCCCTGTGTGTCAGTTAGAACTCTGAAATACCTGTTCCTGGAATACAAATTGACCCATAACAAAGATCATCCACATATTTTTTCATTCTAACTTGACTGTGACACTCTATTCTACTACAACTTGAATTAAATTATTCCAAGACATTTCTTATTAAACTCTGTTGTACTTATTTTTTTGCCCTATTTCTCACAAATTAATGGGTTCTAAGTCAACATGTACCTTTATTTGGCTAGAATATATATTAAGTTTTGGATCACCGGGCCTCAGAACTGTATGTTAACCTTAGATTTCTTCCATCTGACAATATTTACCTTTTCTTCCTTTACTCGTTTATTTGTTCCTTAAGTACCTCCTATTTTCCATAAACTGCAGAAATCATTTAATAGATGAAATAATCAATAGATTAAGTGGTTTAACGGGGGTAACTTCTACCAATGAAAGAACACACATTTGGAAACATAGAACTTTGAATTCCAATCCAGGCCTTACCTTATCTGAATAATAAGGATAATAAAAATGTGGCCTTACTTCTGGTTTCAGCTCTGACATGTAAAGAACTTGGAACTCATCACCCTATCCTTACAGCAAGAAAAATCTGAACATATTGAAAATCAATGACTTTTCTCAGAGGCATTAGCGGTTTCAGGCTATAGGGCAAAGAATTACCCTGATGTGGAAAGACAGCCAAATTCAGAAAATCACAGCTGAAATCTGCTTATATGGAGCAGAAGCTGCTGGAGTCATAACCTAGTAGGAACACCAGCTTATTTCAGTGTCCAGTTGGAAAACTGAAATGGTAATTTGATTAATTGGTGGAGGCTCAATATGGACTACTTTGACAGTGAGAAACTCCGGAGGTCCAGCGTTCGAGAGTTTTAGCTCCAGGTAAAAAGTTGGAATGCATTGAGGGCTTCGCCTCCAGAACACCACCAGGTGCTTGCAGTGAAGGTCCCAGGGGGAAAAAAATGAACCATTTAAAAATATGCCCAAAGCAAATGTTTATGCATTTTCCATAATAAATTTATTGTCAACAAGAAAAATAACTTTACTAGTGCCTTACCTGATATGGGGAAAGGGTAATTAGCCAACTCCAGGACCCCTAGCTCTTTTGTCTCACCTCAGGGATGAACAAAAGCTGATAAATACTTCTGAAAGTCACATAAAATGGACTCAGTCTACTAAAAGACTAAGATTTAATTATAAGATTATAGAATACAACTTAATAACTTACAATTGCATCAACCAATATAACAGCATGCTAAAATAAATAGTTGCAAGGTGCACATTATTTTTGAAAGATATACTTAGGGAACTTCAAAGATGAGAAGAGGAAAGAAAAAACAGATACAAGAAGAAACTAAAGCTTCTGGAACTGACAGCTATAGCAAACATTACGCACAGCCCTGCACCTAGCCAAATTAGTATAAAACATCACATTGTAGGCCTACTTACATCAATCCCTATTATCCGATATATTATGTCTGTCCTTCAACAAAATATTTAAGCCATGATAAAGGGCAGGAAAATTGCAGTCTGAAGAGAAAAAACAAGTATCAGAATCAGACTCATATATAACACATATTTTTCTATTATCATATAGGGAATTAAAAATAATTATTATTAAAATGATAAATAATCTAATGGAAGAGTGGACAATATGCAAGAACAGATGGGTTCTGTTCAGAGACAAGAAAACTGAAGATCAAAAAGAAATGCTAGAAATAAAAAGTACTGTAACAATCGAAAATGCCTTTGAAGGCCACTAGCATGGCCAAGAAAAGAATCAATAAACTTGAATATGTCAAGAGAAACTTCCCAAACTGAATTGCAAAGATCAAAAATAATTTTTTAAAAAGAACACAGAATATTCAATAACTATGGGATAATTATAAAATGTGTAACATATGCATAATTTGACGCCAAGAATGATTGTGTATTGTAATGATGAATAAGCTAACTATACTGTTCTAACCACCACACATTCTACAAAATTATTGAAAATCAACACCGTACCCCACATGTATGAATAAGAAAGAAAGAAAGAAAGAAAGAAAGAAAGAAACCTAAAAAGACAAAAAAGAGAAAGGAGTCAAAGAAATATTTGAGGTAATAATAGCCAAAAATT
>NW_007746952.1:0-1459 GCF_000696425.1 Galeopterus variegatus | reverse complement strand
AAACCTATTTTCCTCTGCTGTAAAATCTTTCTTACTCTTCTTTGTTGTTTGCCTTTTTACTAGAAAAATTGTCTTTGCAGATTAAGAGAATCATTTTCCCCCTCATCACTCAGAAACAAGATTATAAGAGCACATGAATTTTTGTTCATTTTTGTTGCTGCTGTGCTACCATCATCTAGAACAGCATCTATCAAAGAGTAGATACTCAATTAATATTTGATAAATGAATTCAGCACTGTACTGTCTGCATTGCCTTTAAAATTTTTTCCTCTACCTGGGGAGATGCTTATTGAAGTCATGAAAGTGGCTGAGATTATGTTAAAACAGACTCTTGGTATATGTCTAAAGTTTGCTTTACATGAGAAAGAAATGATGGCAAAATGGTAAGATATAGTAACAAAGAGATGGGATCTCAGATGATGTAGTGCTATGGCATCCAAGGGAGGCCAAAATTTCAAAAATAAAATTCTCTATAATGAATATTTTAGAGAGCATTGAGGAGAAAACTGATAGATGTGTTGTGGAAGACTGATAAATTTTGAAAGAGCACTTGCATGGTGGGAATAAACCCACTTAGATCCCAAGATGTTAGTAAATAAGAGTGGTTGGTAGAAAATTAAGGCAGTTATTTAATTTTTTTTTCTTATTACTGCATGGTTGTGTATATATGTGTAAGTTCCTATATGCTGTGATTAGAGTATCACCTGGCACACAATAAATGTTGTTGCTGTTTTTTTTATATATTACAGCAGTAATATATAAAAAAAACAGACATTTCAAAATGTCTTGTTTNTGAAGCCAGCATGGTATTAACAATAGAATAAATACATAGATCAATGAAACAGAATAGAGAGTCCAGAAATCAACTCACAAAAATATAGTCAACTGGTCTTTGACATGAAGCAAAGCCAATTCATTAAAGAATGTATAGTCTTTTCAACAAATGGTACTGGAACAATTGGATGTCCATATACAAAAGGATAAATGTAGGAATAAAACTTATACTGTTCACAAAATCAACCCAAAATGAATCATAAACTTAAATGTGAAATGCAAAAGTATAAAATGTCTAGAAGAAAACATAAGAGAAAATTTAGGTGACCTTGGATTTAGAGATGAGTTTTAGATACAATATCAAAAGCACAATCTATGAAAGAAAAGTTGATAAATGATAATTCCTTCAATAGCCAAGATATGGAACCAGCCTAAATGTGCATGTACAGATGATTGGATAAGGAAAATATGGTATATATACACAATGGAATACTATTCAGCCATAAAAGAGAATGAAATTCTGCCATTCACAGCAACATGGATGTGCATGGAGAAAGTTAGATTAAGTGAAATAAGCCAGACACAGGGAAAAATACTGCATGTCCACACTCAAGTGTAAACCAGGAGAGAAAGAAGGAAGGAAAGAAAGATCACAGTGGTGTGTTGGACTTGCAGAGGGAGAGAA
>NW_007746951.1:11471-12851 GCF_000696425.1 Galeopterus variegatus | reverse complement strand
AGGGGAAGGGGAGGGGAGAGGACGGAAGGGAAGAGAAGGGAATGGAAGGAAGTAAGAAAACTCCACAGATATTGGAGTGTGCAGAGAGAGAGAAAGAAAAAAGGCTGCGTTACTCAGAAAATAACTCTTATGACAGCAAAGCAATCCCAGGCACTTTGATTTCAAATTAAATCATCTTTGGCTACTATCTTGTCCCCAATTTTTTTTTTTTAATGTTTGCTTGGCATTGAAAAGTGATTTTGTGAATAGCAATCTGTACTTCTCAGCTGCAATTTTAATGTCCATGTTAATTATGCCTCATATAAAAACGAATTATTCAAAAAGCACAGTTTGGAAGTTTAAATATATAGATCCTTCATTCATTTAAAAAAAATACATTTAAGATTTTCACAAATTAGCTCTCAATAATTTGCTTTTAACATTTATTATTTGAGAGTTTCCCTTGCTATTAGACCCAAATATCTAATGCTACTTATGATACATATTATGGATTTTTCATTAGGTAATACAATACCCTTTGTTTAAACACACACTATGTAATACACTACTAAAGGAGAACCGGGAACACTAAGGCATACTATTTCTCATTATCAAGCCACTGCTAACAAAAATAATGCCTTTCTTCTGTATAGAATTTTTGGCACATAGCACTCCTTTGAGCTCAATAAAAGCCCTATGAGGTAGGCATCGTATTTCTTATTTTTTGTAACGGAACAGGTCACCAGCCTTCTTCTGACTTCTGCTTTCTCCTCATTTGCCCACAACACCATCCACCACCCTTTCTAAGGCTAAAGGATGTACCCGTAATATTTCACTAACCCTCAAAAGATGTTTGGGTACGCCTTTACTTCCAGATATTCAAGTTATAGAAACTAAGTTACGATTAAGAAGCTTTTGCAAAACGATTTAGCTGAATCAGGAAGAAAAGCAGTTTTGATTGAATTAGCCTGCACCCAAGTGATTTTACCCCTAATAAAAAGGAAATATTGCTTCCCTGTCTTATTCCTCAAGTCTGATAAAGTAACTTGAGGTTGCAAAGCATTTATTTGAAGTCAAGTTTCTTGAGCACCTTCAGTCACGTTTTTGTCACTCTGGGCAAGGGGACAGAACAGCTGGGCCCTAGACACACAGCCCTGTGCCCAGAAACTTGCACAAGGTTGGGTATGGAGGGCAGTTAGCAAATACCTAACAGCCTTCAAGGACAAACATTCTGCAAATACATGATTCCAAAATGGTCAGCCCCTATCAGCCAATTGCCAGTGTGGAAGGTATTTTGACCCTGATTCAAACAAATCTATTGTAAAAAACAAAAACAAACAAACAACAAAAACATTTATGATACAACTAAACACACTGATGACATTAAAGAATTGGTTTTAA
>NW_007746951.1:7427-9325 GCF_000696425.1 Galeopterus variegatus | reverse complement strand
AAAAAACAGAAAAGAATACACACAGGCACACACCACCTGGTGGGTTAAGGACAGATCCATTCCATTTTTTGCATTTCGCTTAACTGCACTGAAGTTTCCCGAATAAGCAAACAACAAACACCGTAAACTGACTTTTTAAAACCAATGTCCCTGGGACATGAATTTTACCGACCAATGTATTTGCAGAATTCCCTAGAAAAGCAATGAGGATGATCCCCTTTATCTGTGCTCAGATATCCCGCCCAACCCGTGGACTGAGAGCCCTAACCGGGACACCAGTACAGTCTGGAGCATTCACCCCACACAAGCAGGGCCCCCAGCGGGGTGCGTGCCCTCACTACGCACAGAGCAGGACCTCTGCAAGGCGCGCGCCCTCACCCTGACACAGATAAGGTTTGGAGCCCTCGCCCCACACGGAGCAGATCACCCTGACCTGGGACCCGCGCCCTCATCCCACAAGAAGCGGGAACTCCCGAGGGCCGCACACCCTCCCACCACACGGAGCCGATACCGTTCCCGGCGACACGCGAGCCCCGCTCTTCATGGAGCACGTACGCACAGCGGGCCGTGCACCATCACACGGCAGGGGCACATCACCACCTCCCTACTCCCGCAGACCGCGTGCCCGCACCCCTCAAGAGCAGGATCCTGACAGCAGACCTCACGCCCCCACCCCACAGGGAGCAGGACCCCCGCGGGCCGTGTGCTCTGCACCCGAATGGAGCATGATCCCCCACCGCGGGACGTGCGACGTCAGTCTACACTGAGAGGGTCCCTACCGTGGAATGCGCGCTTCAAGCAGACACCGATAAAGACTGTAGTCCTCAAAAGCACTAAGCACATCTCCGAACCAGCCGGGCGCCCTCACCCTGCATACACGGAGCATGTCCCCGCGAGGACCACGTGATCTCACCACGCAGGAGAAGGTCCCCCCCGCGGGCCGCACACTGTCACCTGGACACCTATAAGATCTAGAGACCATGATCTGAACAGAGCATGTACCCCGGCATGACGCGCGTCCCCACCCGGCACGAAGGAAGTACCCCCACGGTCCACGGTCCCTCACCGCACAGGAACAAGTCCGCTGCTGTGCCTCGGACTGCATGCCCTCACCACGCAGGATCAGGTCGCCAATGTGGGTCGCGTGCCTTTACCACTCACGGAGCAGGTCCCAGAATCCTGGGGAATGCCTTCCCCCCAGACACCGTAGTTCCCCGCGCTGGCCATTTGACCTTATCGCGCACTGAGAAGGTCACCCCACCGGCTGTGAGCCCTCAGCCCGTATGCTTGGCCCACGATCCCGCGAGTGTCACATGATCTCACATCACAGGAAACAAGACTCCCCCGGGCTGTATGCCCTCCCTCCAAATGGAGAATGCTCGCCTACCGCGGGAAGTGCGCCCTCCCTCTGCACTGAGTGGGTCCCTACCGTGGGATGCACGCCTCACCTGGACACCTGTAAGGCCTAGAGACCTCACTCCGAAAGGCGCAGCTCTGCACCGTGGGCCGCCTGCCCTCACCAGGACACGTATAAGATTTGGAGCCCTCACAGCTCACGGACCAGGTCCGTCCCCGCGGGCCGCGCGTCCTCACCCCGTATGGAGCACGTACCCCGCAGGCCTGGCGCCCTGACCCAGACACCGATAAGGTCTGGAGCCCTCACCCCGCATGGAGCACGTAGGTCCGCACGTGGGCCACGAGCCTCATCTGGACACCGATAGGTCTTGAGCCCTCACCATCACGGAACAGGAACTCCCGTGGGCCCCGCCCCGTCAGGCCTAACTGGGCAGGTCCTCACTGCCTCACTCGGACACTGGTAAAGTCTGGAGCCCTAAAGCTGCACAGAACAAGTGCCCCGGCAAGACGTGCGCCCTCACCCCACACGGAGCAAGCCACCC
>NW_007746951.1:2895-6884 GCF_000696425.1 Galeopterus variegatus | reverse complement strand
CCCTCACCCCACACGGAGCAAGCCACCCTGCTGGTCCCGCCCCCACACCAGCACGGAGGAGGTCACCACCGCAGGTCTCGCGCACTCACCTGGACACCAATAAAGTCTGGATCCCAACAGCTGCATGGAGCAGGTGCCTTGGCAGGCCATGACCGCACATGAGCGGGTTCCCCCCACGCCTCGGATCACGTGCCCTCACACCGCAGGAGTAGGTACCCAACCCGGTTCCAGCGCCCTAAACTGGTCACCGATAAAGTCTGGAGCCCTCAAGGTACATGGAGCAGGTGACCCAAATGGACGTGCGTCCTCGCCACGCACGTTGCAGTTCCCCCCACCCCCCATGGCTCCGTACCCTCAGCCCGCACAGAGGAGGTCCCACCACTGGCCGGGCACCCTAACCACGCAGGATGAAGCTCACCCACATCGGACTGCCAACTCACTCCGCAGGAGGTGTCCCAAACCCATGGGCTGTGCACCCTCACTGGGACACTACTGAAGTCCTCACCCCATAGGACCATGTCCCCCACATTGGGACCAGAGCCCTGTTCCTGCACAGAGCAGGAACGCCCGTGAGCTGCGTGCCCTCCCACCCCACAGAGCAGATCCCCAGTCACGCGAGACGCGAGCCCTCACCCTTCACGGAGCAGTTGCCCACAGCAGGCCACCCACCGCTACCAGCAGGAACAGATCGCCACCTCCCCACACCCGCGGCCAGCGCGCCCTCACACATCAAGAACATATCGCCCCCAGCAGACCATGGGACCTCACCACACAAGGAGCTGGACCCGTCCAGGCCGCATGCCCTCATCCCTCAAGAGCAGATCGACCCCAGCAGACCGCGGGACCTCACACTACAGGGAGCAGGACCCAAGCGGGCCGCGCGCCCTGCAGCCGAATGGTGCATGATCCCCCACTGGCGGTCGCACGACCTCTGTCTACACTGAACGGGTCCCTAGGGCGGGACGCGCCTCAAGGAGGCACCGATAAAGTCTGTAGTCCTCAAAAGCACTAAGGAGGTCTCCCAACCCGCTGTGCGTCCTCACCCAGTACGAACGGAGCATGTCCCCGCCAGGGTCAGATTATCTCACCGACGCGGGACCCGCGTCTTTATCCCTCAGGGAGCGGGTCCCAGAAGCCAGTGGAATGCCTTCACCCCAGAGGCCGCAGTTCCCCAGGCTGGCCATTTGCCCTTCTCCTGCTCTGAGAAGGTCACCCCACTGGCCGAGAGCCCTCACCCCGTACAATTGGCCCACATACCCGCAAGTGTCGCATGATCTCACTTCACAGGGAACAAGACTCCCGCAGGCCGTATGCCCTACCACCAAATTGAGTATGCTCGCCTACCGCAGGAAGCATGCTCCCCCATTTGCATGGAACGGGTCCCTACCGTGGGACACACGCCTCACCTGGACACCTGTAAGGCCTTGAGGCCTCACTGCGAAAGGCGCAAGGGGGCACCATGGGCCGCGCCCAATCACCAGGACACGTATAAGATTTGGAGCCCTCACACGTCACGGGCCAGGTCCGTCCCGCTGGCCGAGCGCCTTCAACCTTTAAGAACATGTCCACAACAGACCGCGGGACCTCACCCCACAGGGAGCAAGACCCCAGCGGGCAACGCGCCCTCACCACTCAAGAGCATGTCTCCCATAGCGAACCTCGGGACCTCACCCACCAGGAACCAGGAATCCCGCGGGCCAAGAGCCTAATCCGTCAAGAGCAAGTCGCCCAAAGCGGACCACGGGACCTTAACCCAAAGAAAGCAGGACCCCCGTGGGCCACGCACCCTACACCCGAATGGAGCATGATCCCCAACTATGGAACCCGCGACTTCCTTCTACACTGAGCAGTCCCTACGGCGGGACGCACGCCTCCACAGGACACCTATAAAGTCTGTAGTCCTCAAAAGCACTAAGCAGGTCTCCCAACCAGCCGGGCACCCTCACACCACACGCAGGGAGCACATCCCCGCGAGTGTCACGTGACCTCACCACGCAGCAGCAGGTCCCCCCCGCCAGACGCACACTGTCACCCGGACACCTGTAACACCTGGAGACCTCGATCCGCACGGAGCATGTACCCCGGCGTGACGCACACCCTCACCCTGCACCGAGAAAGTACCCGCACGGTCCACGGGCCCTCAACTGACAGGAACAAGTCCCCCACTGTGCCTCGGACTGCATGCCCTCACCGTACAGAAGCGGTTCCCGCGCATTTTACCCTCACGCAGCAGGTCCCAGAAGCCAGTGTAATACCCTCACCCCAGACAGCGCAGTTCCCCGTGCTGGCCTTTGGACGCCAATAAAGTCTGTAGTCCTCAAACGCAGTAAGAAGGTCTCCAAATGCGCCGCGCACCCTCACCCCGCACGCACGGACCATGTCCCCGCCACGGTCATGTGATCTAAACGCGGGTTCCGCTCCTTTAGGCCTGACTGAGCAGGTCTCAGAAGCCAGTGGAATGCCCTCACCCAAGACGGCGCAGCCGTTCCTCCCGCTGGCCTTTTACCATCATGCTGCACTGAGAACGTCACGCCAAGGGTCATGAGCCCTCACACCGTACGCTTGGCCCACGTTCCAGCGAGTGTCGCATGATCTCACATCACAGGGAATAAGGCTCCGTCGGGCCATATGCCCTCCCTCCGAATGGAGTATGCTCGTCTACCGTGGGATGCACGCCCTGCCTCTGCACTGAGCAGGACCCTACGCGGTAGGGACACACGACTCACCAGGACACCTGTAAGGCCTAGAGACCTCATGCCGAAACGCGCAGCTCCGCACCGTGGGCCGCGCGCCCTCACCAGGACACATATAAGATTTGGAGCCCTCACACTTCACCGACCAGGTCCGTCCCCGCGGACCGAGCGCCGTCACACTTCTAGAAAATGTCCCCAACGGACTGTGGGACCTCACCCCACCGGGATGCAGGACTCCCGCGGGTCGCGCCCCTTCACCCCTGAAGAGCTGGTTGCCCTGAACTGACCGCAGGACCTCAACCCACAGGGAGCAGGACCCTAGGGCGGAACACGTGCCTCAAAGAGACACCGAGAAAGTCTGTAGTCCTCAAAAGTAGTAAGCAGTTCTCCAAACCCGCTGCGCACCCCTACCCTGCACGCACGGAGCATGTTCCCGCCAGGGTAACGTGATCTCACCAACGTGGGTCCCGTGCCTTTAGCCCTGATGGAGCTTGTCCCAGAAGCCAGTGGAATGCCCTCACCCAAGACGGCGCAGCAGTTCCCCGCTCTGGCCTTTTACCCTTATGTCGCAATGAGAACGTCATGCCAAGGGCCGTGAGCCCTCACACCTTACGCTTGGCCGACGTACCGCGACTGTCGCATGATCTCACTTTAAAGGGAACAAGGCTCCCACGGGCCGTTTTCCCTGCCTCCGAATGGAGCATGCTCGTCTACCGTGGGAAGCACGTGTTGCCTCTGCACTGAGCAGGTCCCTATGTGCTAGGATCACACGCCTCACCTGGACACCTGTAAGGCCTAGAGACCTCACTCCGAAAGGCTCAGGTCTGCACCGCGGGCCGCGCACCCTCACCAGGACACGTATAAGATTTGGAGCCCTCACACTTCACAGACCAAGTCTGTCCCCGCAAGCCGAGCGCCTTCACCCTTTAAAAACATGTTGTCCCCAACAGACTGAGGGACATCACCCCACAGGGAGCAGGATCCCCACGTGCCACGCGCCCTGCACCCGAATGGAGCATGATCCCCAACTGCGGGCCGTGAGACATCCCTCTACACTGAGTGGGTCCCTACAGCGGGACGCATGCCTCAAGGGGACACCGATAAAGTCTGTAGTCCTCAAAAACACTAAGCAGGTCTCCAGAAAGCCGGGCGCCCTCACACCTCACGCACGGAGCATGTCCCCCCCACCCCCACGGTCACGTGACCTCACCATTCTTAAGCAGATACCTCCCGCGGATGCTCACTGTCCCTTAAAGTAATCGTGAACACACAGATGGAGCAGCCTATGGAAACTCG
>NW_007746951.1:0-2692 GCF_000696425.1 Galeopterus variegatus | reverse complement strand
GCTCATTTGGGGAGAGCACGATGTCACACCAAGGTCAAGGTTCAGATCCCCTTACCAGCCAGCCACTAAAAAACCCCAAAACTACAGAAAAAAGAACACTCCCCTCTGCTTCCCCTTCTCCTAATAATATGACCTCTCCTTATCCTGAACTTCCTACAGCTTCCCTGAAAAGTTAATGAATAGCTCTATTGGGCCATGCTGGTTTAGAAGGAATAAGGGCCCACTGTCTTTTCTTGTATGATGCATTTTTCGTGAGAAAACTTTGCAAGAAGAATAATTACTAAATTTTTCCTTTGTTTGCGGAGCGCAGACAACAATCATTTGGGATGCCCACACAGGAGAAGCCAAACAACAGTTTCCTTTCCATTCAGGTGAGGTTTGTTTTGATTTTGTAATTTAAAAGTAATGATTCAGAGTTCTGTGAAATGTGCCTTAAAGTAATTGTGAACGCACAGAGGGAGCAGCCCGTGGAACCTCGCTGGGGGGAAGGAGACCCATTTCGTGTTAAGTGTTGTTGTTCAGGTCTGCAAGGTACAGACGCCTCAACACCCACCTGCTCCAAGAGGGCTGCTGTGTTGGGGTCCCCGAGACCACTCCGTGTTTGGCCGTCTGCTGGGTGGACACACAGGACTCAGCATACACAGCTAAGACTTCTTGCGGGAATGGATACAAAGCAACATCAGCAAAGGGAAAAGGTGAATGGGATGAAGTCCAGGGAGAACAGACGTGAGCTCTCAGGGGAGTCACACAGGATGTGCTTAATTCCCCCAGAAGTCAGCTGTCTTCCAGGGAACCCCATTAGAGACTTGGTGCTGAGGGTTTTCATTTGGGGCTGGTCACATGGTGGCACCCACTGCCTACCCCATGCCCGGATTCCAGACTCCCAGAGTCAAGCAGGTGCTCAGCACAAACTGCACTGTTTGCACGGACAGCACAGGCAGGGGCCGTTCCCATCAGTGAAGGAATGGTGAGAGCTCATATCGTAAGAGGGTGGTCAGACCTTGATGGCTAAGCCTCGAAGCACTGAGCTCCTGGCGCCTGAGGACATCACCTGGTTACGATGGCCCCAAACGCTATGTAGGCAGCACCCTGTTCTCTACGTGACGTGTGCTCTAGTGCAGCACTGTTCACAGCCCTCAGGCCATGAGCTTTCCCAGTCAGGGTTCTGTGAGCACAGGGCTCAGTTGCAGAGCTTCTCTTTCTCAGAAGCAGCCTGTGATGATCCTGAGTAGAAGGGACTCGCTGAGATTCCTAAGGAGAAGGGGCACATCACGTGAGCAGCTCCCTTTCCCCCTTGCTGTTCCTTCCCGAGCCCCCCACCTCCTGCCGTCACTTCTCACTTGATGCGTAAATGCCTCTAGGGAGTGTTCCAGTGGGACTGCCTCAGGGGAGTCATGTAGAGACGTGAGCGGAGCATGGCCATGAGCCCCCCAGACTGCCAAGTGGCCACTTGAGCAAGTGGGTGCCTGAGAGGAGGTGGGAGCAGCCACCCTCAGCCGCAGACCTGCTCCCTGTAACTGGACCGGCATGAGGCTTGGAGGCCACAGGTTCAACAGCCGTGGGGACTAACACGTCTGTACCCCTTCTGTGGCTGGTAGCTGTGCTGATGGCCTGAGATGGCTTGTCTCACTCCGCGCTCAGCATCCCCTGAGGGCTTGTCAGAACATCCCCATGTGCATCTGAGACCCCAGGACCTACCGGAGGGACAGAACAAGGATGGAGTCTGGTTGCTCTGACTTTGCCACCCTGGTCTTCACGTGTTCTTCCAACGTCTCGGGGCACCAGGCTCTGAGGACAGAATGAGGGCTGGGCTTTGAACTATAGCCCCAGGCGTTTCAATGCATTGGAAAGTGGCTGGATTTCCCACTGCCGTCCCAGCAAAGAACCCAGAAAGTACAGAATGAGACCGTAACTTAACTGCAGTATTAGTTAACCTTTGTATTGTTCCCGTAATTGTTACTTCTGAGGTCTCTGCAGGGGCAGGGCTCACACTGGAACAAGGAGTAGGGAAAGCCGGGACATGGAGAGGTCTAGGGGGAGTGACCAGAGGGCAGTCACCTCAAAACCCTCAGCAGAGCAGTGGGGCTCTTGTACTCAGGGAGGGTGTTCATCATGAGTCCTGAACCTTTCATCCAGTTTCATCTCTAATATGGGATTCTTGTTAACTCTAATTATCCCTGAATCCATGGGATGCATTAATGTGTTGCAGGAGGTTTTTCCTCTTCTGTTTTCTCCTCTCTCTGTGCAAACAAATCAAACAGGCCCACCATGGTGATACTGCTCAAGCAGGAAGGTGCGGGGGCAGGCAGCCGGCACACCTCACCTGCCCTTTCTCACCTGTGCCGTGGGAGCAAGAGATCCTGCATGCCACAGGGCACAGAAAGGGCCACGGGTCCTCTCTCCAGAGGCATCTGGTCGTCCCTGCAAATGTGGGAGGAGAGGGTCTTTAAGGTCTTTGAAAGAAAGAGTCTCTGTCACACGGGAATATGTTTTATCGTGTTACTAGATATGGCTTCTCCACCATGCTGTTAATTGTTCTAAGTCAGCCGAGCTCTGTGCACAGTTGATAAATGCCAGCATCCTCCCTGTCTTTCCTGCTCCACAGCCCCCGCTCTTGACGTGGACTGGCAACACAACACTACCTTTGCCTCCTGTAGCACAGACATGTGTATTCATGTATGCAGACTCGGCT
>NW_007746950.1:12294-12852 GCF_000696425.1 Galeopterus variegatus | reverse complement strand
AGAGAGCAGCCTGGCCAGAAGTCACACCTTTCCAAGGACTGAGCTAGCTGGGGACAGACATCTGGGCTATCCGAGCCCAACACTGGGCAACTTCGATAGGCAATGTCCGCCGCAGACCCCCTGCCAGTCGGTTCTGCATCAAATTTCAGCTGCAGCCTCTGCTCGAGCCACTCCACAGCCCTTCCCTTCACAGATGCTGGTTCCTAATTAACACCTTGCACCTGAAGCTCCCCAGCGCCTGGTCCTGTAGAACCCAGCAGCAATGAGCATCGCCGCCAGATCTGGTGACACCTCACATTTCCACCCGGTTTCCTCTTTCTCTAACTTTCCTCATGTGTTTTTACTACCATCATCATCACCATTGTGTTGTATCAATTATCCATAGGTCCACTTAAGCTTATTTTTAGACGATGGGAGTGTAAATTTTAAGGAAGAACAGAGTTTGCCAAGAATGTTGCTACTGTACAGGATCTCAGTTTCATCTTTCTGGTTAATTTGCTTTAAAATTCTGGGACTCTGTGTCCAGAGTTTTCTTACAATGAGACTTACCTGCAGCAC
>NW_007746950.1:6090-7246 GCF_000696425.1 Galeopterus variegatus | reverse complement strand
GCAAGATTCTCCTCAGAGCCAGGGGGGTACTTGAGAGTGTTTTCTCCTCTGGAGCCCTAACGTGCCCCAAATGTACACAAAACTGGGCAGAGGACAAGAAACCTCGAAAATGAAACATTCGACTCTCGGCAGCACCCCCGGTGGGGCCAGTGCAATCCTTGTGCTGTGTGAGACCATCAGCTACCAAGCTGGCACCTTAGAAATACTTTAATGACAGCACTTTAATATTTATTTCAAGCCCAGCGTTTCCGTAATGGTTATGTATATGGAAGAGGAGAGAAAGCGCTTGAGTGACAGGCATCCTGATCAGTATTCAATATTCGATTATCAATATCATCCTCAACATTCGAGTCTTTTTCAATCGCTGGGTTTGCTAAGGTGCTTTGTCTTTAATCCCTTCCCCGGGAGGAGGAGATCATTTGTGGACAGTGACTGTCAGGCAGCTCATTGCACACGATGCTCTGGTTCTGACAACGTGGACGGTCTGCAGGTCCAGCCACCGGCACAGGGGTGTGACCGTTCCTGACTGTCCCCACCATGCCCGAGAATGTGCAAACGGATCGACCCCAGGGAGGGGACTTTAAAGGCAGAACTTGCTCAGGGAAGTCGATGGCTTTACCATCTCCATACTCATGTGGAGTTCTGGGCCACCACCTGTCACACATCCACTTTATTCTGTAAAGTTACATCCAAGCAATTTCTTTATAATTTTTTTTCTTGTTGCCAACGTATGAAGCTTGTTGTACTCAGCCCCACAGCCAGCACGTGGATTCTAGCACGTACTTGGGTCCCAGACAGCAACGCGGTTACAGCCACAAAGAGGAGGTGGCCGTGGCCCGGGGGCCTTCGCTGGCTCCTGAGAATAGACTGGAGTCTCAGCTGAACACGGTTCCAAGTGCAACTGAACTGTGACCGATACTCCCACGTGACTTCAACTGATACTCTCAGGAACTCTGGCGAAGGAGGTCTCACGTGAGAAGAAAATATTATAACGAATCTCAGGTGCTCTCTCCACCCGGTGACGCCACCCCGGCAGTCCTGGAAGACACAAGGCCACGCCAGGAACAAGGGCCAGCATTCAGCTTTCCCCGTGTGCCCCTTTCTCCCTCCATCTCCCCCTATTATAAAGTCCATCCGCCTCATCCTGAAACTCTGT
>NW_007746950.1:0-661 GCF_000696425.1 Galeopterus variegatus | reverse complement strand
CGGGACAAGGAGAAAATAAACCAGTGTCAGGGACGGGCTGGAGGACGTGTCTGCAGCTGGGATCCCGGGATGAGGTGAAAACCCGCCGCGGCCAACACAGTATTCACGCTGCCTCCGGCGGTGCACAACACAAGCAAAAATAATCAGTGTTTTCAAAGGAGCGGTTCAAACCCTGCCCCGCAACAGGCAGACGGCCCTTATCGTCCAGGATTTCTACGTAAAAGGAAGGATTCCTGAAATAAAGCAACTACGCACGTGGTCATTTCTGTGTCCTGATCCGAAACAACGGCCCTTTCTGGTCTCCTCTCAGGGCTCCCTGCTCTAAGCCACAGTGTCTTTGGAACGGGGTGTTTGGCCACAACTGAGCATGTGACATCCATCGGGATCTTCGTGGACGTCCCTACCGGCACCACATAGACATGCCCCCGTAGCATAGATTTCCAGAAGGCAGAGCTGCCTCATGCTGAACGTTACCTTCCGTGTTACCTAACGCAGGCCTCTGTTACCTTATGGTGGAAACTCCCTGGAGGTTTCCCAGCCGTAGGGGTGTCACACAAGCTCTGGGCTCCCCTCTATGAATTTGAGCCCCGATTACTAAGGTACTGCAAAGTATTGTACTAATTTCCTTTGCTGATTTTTCCGTAAAGCCAAAAGGAAATGG
>NW_007746949.1:12071-12852 GCF_000696425.1 Galeopterus variegatus | reverse complement strand
AGCGCCACCGCGCTTCCCAAGCGGCGCACTATCCAGTGCGCCACCGGGCCGGCCCGAAAATATAATGTATCTTGACCTCTAAAAGAAATCAATATGCCAAGTGTTCAGTACTATCCATGCCTGATGTATAGGTGCTGAAAAAAAAGGTTTGTTTCATTTTCCAATTTCTCTTGTTTTTCTACACCTTTACTTATTCCTTAGACAGTAATGATAGTAGCAAATCTTTTCTACTTGAACTTTTTTTCCTGTTCCCATGATTATTACCTTAATTCAGAATGTGTTATTGCTGTCTAAACAATCTGATGTCCACATCACTAGGTACTTCTTCTATCTATTTTAAACTCCAAACCTCTTAAAGTGCATCTCTGATTATGTCACTTGTGTTGCTTCCCTGCTCAATTATCTTCAGTGGCTCTCTTTTCTCTACCAAATTCAATATAAATCTCTTGACCATTTCCCTCCCACCCATAAACTAACCCCGACTTCCATCCTAGTTTTGTGTCATAGGAGTTTTCTAAACGTACACTCTATTCAGACAAAACTTGCTTCTTATTACTCTCTGAATATGTGATATTCTTTTCCATACTTGTGTTGTTTCTTTCTAACTGGAATATACAACTTCCAACCTGAACTGTCAAAATCCCATCTGCCAGGACAAGCCCGTGGCACACTCGCACTCGGGAGAGTGTGGCGCTGGGAGCGCAACAGCGCTCCTGCCGCGGTTCGGATCCTATATAGGGATGACTGGTGTGCTCACAGTGCTCACTGGCTGAGCACGGTG
>NW_007746949.1:0-7672 GCF_000696425.1 Galeopterus variegatus | reverse complement strand
CTCCTTACTTATAAAATGAAAATAATAACAGCTATCAAATCAATTACACAACTAGAGGATGTGTTTATAAAAATAAAAATAATATCAACAAACATTTGTTGAATGCTTAGTATATAGCAGTTCCTGTGCTAAGCCCTTCACATGCCGTATCTCATTTAATACTTTTAATGACCCTATGAGGTAGGTACTATTATTCCTATTTGATATCTAAGATTATTAAGGTTTGCAGAGGTTGAGTAATTGCCCAAGATTAAAGGGTAAAAGCTAGTATATTTACCTTGGGCTAATTCCAGCATCCCTGCTTTTAATCACTTAATGTCATTAACCTACTTCTGTTCTAACTATGCATGAGATGAGGAGAATATAAAGAATACACTTAGAACATAAATTGATAAAATTAGGTCCTAATCATAAACCAATTAGAGATTTAGTACAGAGTTTCATATGTAGGCAACTAAATGAATGATGACACTTTATACAAATAGAGGATAGTTAGATCAAGAATAAGTTTGGGGAAAGGATATAATGAGCATATTGAGTTAGAAGAATACAAAATAATCTTAAATATGTTTGCATCTAATAAAGATCTTAAAAATATATGGGACAGAAATTCACAGAGATGAAAGGAGAAATACACAAAACCTCAGTTAGAGTTGGAGATTTTCACACTCTTTCTCAGTAAGCAATGCAACAATATAGAGAAAACAGGACATAAAAGACCTGAACAAGAACAAAAAAATCAACCAATGTAACCTCATTGACATTTATACACCAATTTACTCCATAACAATGGACATACATTCTTTTCAATTTTACATGACATAGGCACCAAGACATACCATATTCTGAACCATAAAACAGTAACTTAAAACTGATTAGAATCATACAAAGTATGTTTTTGAACACAATGTAAAACACTAGAAATCAATAACAAAAAGCTATCTCAAAAACGTCCAAAACTAGACAAAGACATTACCAAAAAGGAAAACTACAAGACAATATCACTGGTGAATATGGATGCAAAAATCCTTAACAAAGTATTAACAAATATACTCTAGCAATACATACAAACTACAACACATCATGAACAATTGAATTTTATCCCAGAAATAAGGGTTGGTTCAGGTTCTGGAAACAGATAAATGTAATTATCTATATCAATAGACTGAAAGACAAAAATAATATCATTATCCCAACAGATGTAGAAATACCTTTTTTAAAAAGTCAGCCTCTACTTATGATTAAAAAAAATCACTCTGTGATATGGGGACAGATGCAAAGTTTCTTACCTGATAAAATAAACCTGTCAAGTCCTGAATGTTTCTTTTTATGCTTGGAAACAATGCAAGCAAGTCCACTCTCACTGCTCCTATTCAACATTGTACTGGAGGTCTTAGCTCCATAAAATAAGGCAAAAAAATAAAATAAAATAAAAAGAAAGAAAAGTAAAGAAGGTATTCTAGATTTGAACAGAATTAATAATGTCTTGTTTGCAAACTACATGATTATTACATGAACCCAAAGAATATACCACAAAAGTAAAAAGCTACTAGATCTAATAAATCAATTTAGCAATGTTGCAAGAATCTAAATCAACATGCACAAATCAATTGGATTTCTATATACTAGCAATGAGTGGTTTAAAAATGAAATTTTTTATTGAAACCTATTGATTATGCATATTTATAGAGTATAAAGTTATATTTCAATACATGTACACAATGTATGATAATCAAATCAGGGTAATTAGCACATTCATCATTGCAAAACTTAATCATTTCTTTGTGATATGGACAGTTGATCTCCCTTCTTCTAGCCATTTGATCACATATAGTAAATTATCACTAATTATAGATACCTAGATCGACTGTGCACCGATAGAACTTACTTTTCCTATCTAGCTGTAATTTGCGTCCATTAACCAACTTCTCACTATCCCCCCTACTCCCTTCCCTTATCCACCTCTAGTAACCACAGTTCTACTCTCTCCTAAAAGTTCAACTTCTTCTTTCTTTATTTGTTTATTTCAGCTCTCACATATGAGTGAGAATGCTCAGTATTTCTCTTTCTGAGCCTGGCTTATTTCACTTAACATAATTTTTATCCAACTTCATCCATGCTACCATGAATGGCAGAATTTCACTCCCTTTTAAGGCTGAGTAGTACTCCATTGTGTATATATACTAGTCATCTGTCAATGGACATTGAAGTAGGTTCCATATCCTTGTTATCATGAATATAGCTGCGATAATCATGGGAGTGCAGGTATCCCTTCAACACCATGCTTTCTATTCTTTTGGATATATACCTAGCAGTGGATTTGCTGGATCATAAGTTAGTTCTATTTGTAGTTATTTGAGAAACCTCCATAATGCTTTTCATAATGGCTGTACTAATTTACAATCCTGCCAATAGTGGATAAGCATCCCCCTTTCTTCGCTTCCTCACCAGCATTTGTTATTTTCTGTCTTTTTGATAATAGCGAGTGATACATCTCAATGTGGTTTTGATTTGCATTTCTCTGGTGCTTAGTGATGTTGAGCATTTTTTCCTACGGCTGTTGGGCATTTGTATGTCTTCTTTTGAGAAATGTCTACTTTGCCCATTTTTTAATCTGATTATTTGTTTCTTTACTATTGAGTTGTTTGAGTTTCTTGAATATTCTAGATATATTAATCCTTTGTCAGATGCATAATTTTAAAATATTTTCTCCCATTCTGCAGGTTGTCTCTCTAATCTGTTGATTGTTTCCTTTGCTGTGTAGAAGGTTTTTAGTCTGATATAATCCCATTTTTGCTTTTGTTGCCTGTGCTTTTGAGGTCTTATCCATAAAGTTTTTGCCCAGTTCTACGTCCTGAAGCATTTCCCCTGTGTTTTCTTCTAGTAGTTTTATAGCTTTAGTTCTTACATTTAAGAACTAAATCCATTTTGAATTGATTTCTACATATGGTGAGAAATAGGGGTCTACTTTCATTCGTCTACACATGGATGTCCAGTTTTCCCCCATCATTTATTGAAGAGGCTGTCCGTTCCCCAATGTATGTTCTTGGTCCCTTTGTTGACTATAAATACATGGGTTAATTTTCTGGGTTTTTTATTCTATTTCATTGGTCCATGTGTCTGTTTTCATGCAAGAATCATGCTGGCTTGGTTACTATAGCTTTGTAGTATAGTTTGAAGTTAGGTAATATAAATGTCTCCAGCTTTATTCTTTTTGCTCAGGACTGCTTTGGCTATTTGAGATCTTTTGTCATTCCATTTGAATGTTAGGATTTTTTTTCCTATTTCTGTGCACAATGCCATTGGCATTTTGATAGGGTTGCATTGAATATGGAGATTCCTTTGGTTAGTATGGACATTTTTATAACATTAATTCTTCTAAGCCATAAACATAAAATGTCTTTGCATCTTTTTGTGTCCTCTTTAATTTCTTTCATCAGCATTTTCAAGTTTCATTGTAGAAATCTTTCACCTCCTTAGTTAAATTTAGTCCTAGGGATTTCTTTCTTTTTTTTTCTTTTTTTGGTAGCTATTATAAATGGAATTGCTTTCTTGATTTTGCTCTGTGCTGTTCTCTGTTGGTGTACAAAAATGCTACTGATTTTTGTATATTGATTTTGTATCCTGCACTTTACTGAGTTTACCAGTTCTAAGAGTTTTTTGGTGGAGTCTTTAGGTTTTTCTATATACAAGATCATATCGTCTGCAGACAGGAACAATTTGACTTTGTCTTTTCCAGTTTGGATGTTCCTTCTTTCTTGCTCTTGCCTAATTGCTCTGGCTAGAATTTCCAGTACTCTGTTAAATAGGAGTGGCAAGATTGGGCATCCTTGTCTTGTTCCAGTTCTTAGAGGAAAAGCTTTCAACTTTTCACTGCTTAGGATGATGTTAGCTGTGGGTTTGTCATATATGGCTTTTATTGTCTAGAGATACTTTACTTCTGCACCTAATGTGTTGATGGTCTTTATCATGAAGCAATGTTGAATTTTGTCTAATGCTTTGTCTGCATCCATCAATATGATCATATGCTTTTTGTCCTTCATTTTGTTAATATAGTGTCTGACATTTATTGATTTGCATATGTTGAACCATCCTTACATTCTTTGAAAGAATCCTACTTGATCATGGTGTATAATCTTGTTGATGAGCTGTTGAATTCTTTCTGCTAGTATTTTGCTGAGAATTTTTGCACCTGCCCTCATCAAAGATATTAGCCTTTAGTTTTCTTTTTTTTTATTGTGTCTTTGTCTGATTTTGGTATAAAGGTGATGTTGGCCTGATAGAATGAGCTTGGGAACATGCACTCTGCTTCAGTTTTTTGGAGAAGTTTGAAGAGAATCGGTATGAATTCTTTAAAAGTTTGGTACAATTCAGCAGTGAAGCCCTCTGGTATTGGATTTTTCTTCTTATTATTGATTCTTATGATTATTGAATATTGATTCAATCTCATTGCTTATTATTGGTCTGTTCAGGTTTTCTATTTCCACTTGATTCAGTCTTGGTAGATTGCATGTGTCCAGAAATTTATCCATTTCCTCCAGATTTCCAAACCGGTTGGCATATAGTTGTTCATAATAGTCTCCAATGATTCTTTATATTTCTGTGGTATTAGCTTTAATGTCTTTTTCTTCATTTCTGATTTTTGTTATTTGGGTTTTCTCTCTTTTTTTTTTAAGTCTAAGTAGTGATTTCTCAATTTTATCTTCTAAAAGAAATCACCTATTTGTTTTGTTGATCTTTTATTTTTCCTCCTTTCTTCTTCTTCTTCTTCTTTTTTTTTTTTTGTAGCTGATTGGTATGAGGTTTCAAACCCTTGATTTTGGTGTTACAACACCATGCTCTAACCAACTGAGCTAACTGGCCAGCTTCTCATCCATCTTTTGTATTGTTTCTTTGGTCTCTATTTTATTTAGTACTGTTCTGATCTTTATTATTTCTTTCTGTATACTAATTAGGGGATTGGATTGTTCTTGCTTTTCTAGTTCCTTGAGGTATAACGTTAGGCTGTTTATTTGAAATCTTTCTACTTTTTTGATGTAAACACATTGCAATAAACTTCTCTCTTCTTTAACAGTATCCCATAGATTTTGGTATGTGCTTTTATTTTCATTTGCTTCAAGAAATTTTTTGATTTCTTGCTTAATTTCTTCTTTGACCCATTGGTCATTCAAGATCATGCTATTTAATTTCCATGTATTTGTATGTTTTCATAGTTTTGCTTGTTATTGATTTCTAGTTTTAATCTACTATGGTCTAGAAAGATACTTGATATGATTTCAAGCTTTTTACATTTGCTAGGACTTGATCTATGGCCTAACATGCGGTCTACCCTGAGAATGGTCCATGTGCTGATGAGAAGAACATAAATTCTGTAGTTTTTTGATGAAATGGTCTATAAATGTCTAAGTACCTTTGGTCTATAGCTTAAGTCCAATGTTTCTGTCCTGATCTTTTGTCTAGATGATCTGTCCAATGCTGAGAGAGGGATGTTGAAGTTCCCAACTATTATTGTATTGGGGTCTATCTTGCCCCTTAGATCCTACACTATTTTAGATTTTATATATATATGTGTATATATAAAATATTATTGCTGGGTACTTTGATACTGGGTGCAAATACATTTATGATTGTTATATCCTCTTGCTTAATTGATTCCTTATTATTACATAATGTCCTTCTTTGTCTGTTTTTATAGTTTTAGGTTTAAAATCTATTTTTATCTGATATAAGTATAGCTACTCCTGTTGATATTTGTTTTCCATTTGCATGGAATATTTTTTTCCATCCCTCCACTGTGTGTGTGTGTCTTTGTAGGTGAAGTCACCAAATAGTTGGATCTAGTTTTTTAATCTATTCATCCTATCTATATCTTTTAAGTGGGGAATTCAATTCATTTACATTCTGAATTGTTATTGAAAGGTATCACCTTACTCCTGACATTTTATTAATTTTTTATGGGTGTTTTGTTTATCTTTTGTTTTTTCTTTCCTTTTTGTTGTTTGAGTTTTTTTTCTTTATAGTGAAAACATATAGTTTCTTTCTCTTTCTCATTTGCATATCTGTTCTACCAGTGAGTTTCACTTTGTGTGTGTATTCATGATGGTGGTTTTTATTCTTTGGATTCCAGATGTAGGACTCCCTTGAGGTATTCTTATAGGGCCTTGTGGTGATCAATTACTGCAGGGTTTTTTTGCCTTGGAAAGACACTATTTCTCCTTCATTTCTGAAGAACAGCTTTATGGGCTACAGCATTCTTGGCTGGCAGTTTTTTTGTTTTTTGTGGCTTTTTGTTTTGTTGCACTTTGAATATATTATTCCATTCTCCTTTGGCTGTAAGGTTTTTGCTGAGAAATATGCTATTCATCTGATAAAGATTTTCTTACAGACGACTTGACACTTTTCTCTTGCGGTTTTTTATATTTCTCTCTTTGTCTTTGACTTTTGGCAATTTTACTACAATGTGTCTGAGAGAGGACCTTTTGGGTTGAATCTGTTTGGGGATCTTTGAGACTCTTGGATCTGGATGTCTATATCTCTCTTAATACTTGGGATGTTTTCAGCTATTGTTTCATTAAATAGGTTTTTAATTCTTTTTTTTTCTCTTACCCTTCTGGAACACCCATATGTAGATGTTCTATGCTTAAGGTTGCCCTGTAGATCTCATAGGCTTCATTTAAAAAAATTTTGTTTCTTTTTTCTTGCATCTTATGGAGTGTAGTTAACATTACTGTTTGGAACTCCTTTCCAGCATTTCATGAGTTTTCTTTTCTTTGGGGTCTGGTACTAGATAATTGTTGTATTCCTTTGAGTGTGTCATTTTGTTCTCATTTTATGTATTTCTAGTATCCCTACATTGATGTCTGGGCATCTGATGGAGCAGTTGATTCTTCTAATACTCTGGCTGGTTAGCTAAGTTCGTTAGAGTGTGGTTCTGATAAACTAAGCCCAGGGTTCACTCCCTAAGCCAGCCACTCCCCCAGCGGGGGGGGAAAAAATCTCTGAAATGAAATTTAAAATATACCATTTCATTTATGAGACCATTCAAATTTGAAATACTTAGGAATTAATCTAACAAAATATGTGCAGGATTGTTATCATGAAATAAATAAGTGAACAAATAAAGAGGTGGGCCAAGAAGAGAATAGTAGGTATTCAGCCAACATAGAGGTTTCAGATATGCAAATTAACCCCTGAGACAAGTAGGTATGTAAATGGACATTACTACTTAACTACAGTGTCCTCCATGGGAAAAGCTCTAAAGAAGGTATAAGGGAAGAAAGCAGTAGCAGAAGAAAGGGAACTTTGATGAGATATACACAGTCAGAATAAAGGAGGATACCAGAAATGTGCATGAGAGAGAGAGAGAGAGAGAAAAGAAAAGAAAAAAGGAAATCTCAAAGCTTACCTCACACTGAATACAAAAATCAACTTGAAATTAATCATAAACCAATTGAAAACCCCCATAAGAAAACATATGAGAAAATCTTTATGACCTTGGGTCAGGCAGAGATTTCTAGATAGAATACAAAAAAGTACAAACCATAAAAGATAAAATTGGTAACCTGGAATTAATAAAATTTAAAACTTATGCTCTTTGAAAGACCATCTTCAGTATTTTCCCAAGGAAAATTAAAATATATACTCAATATGCAAATCTGAGAGAAGATTTATT
>NW_007746948.1:11921-12853 GCF_000696425.1 Galeopterus variegatus | reverse complement strand
CCAGAAGGGGAGGAAAAAGGAAATGGCATTGAAAACATATTCAATGAAATAATGGCCAAAAATTTCCCAGGTATAAGGAAAGACACAGATCTTCAGATTCAGGAGGTTCAAAGATCCCCAAACGTATTCAACCCAAAAAGGTGCTCTCCAAGACATGTTATAGTCAAACTGGCAAAACTCAAAGACAAAGAGAGAATCTTAAAGCTGCAAGAAAAAAGTGTCAAGTCACTTATAAGGGAGCCCCAATCAGACTAACATCAGAGTTTTCATTAGAAACCCTAAAAGCCAGAAAGGAATGGGAAGATATATTCAAAATACTAAAAGACAAAGATTGCCAGTCAAGAATACTTTACCCAGCAAGGCTATCCTTCTGAAATGAAGGACAAATAGTATATTTCTCAGACAAACAAAAACTGCAGGAGTTCACTACCACACAACCACCCTTTCAAGAAATTCTCAAGTGAGTACTGAATTTGGTACCTGAAAAACAACCAACACTGACATAAATACTCAAGAAAAGACAAAACCCACTAGAAAATAAAAGCTATGTTATTTATGCTAACAATAAAGAAGAAAAAAAGTTTATCTACCACCCCAAGAAACCAACAAATACAGAAGACAAACAGTAAATCAGAAAGAAAGGAACAAAAGCTACTTAAGACATCTAAACAAAAATCAATAAAATGCTAGGAGTCAATCAACACCTTTCAATAACAACTCTTAATGTAAAAGGATTAAATTCCCCACTCAAAAGACACAGACTGACTGGATTAAAAAGGTGGACCCAACTATATGCTGCCTTCAAGAGGCTCACCTCACCTGTAAACACACACATAGACTAAGAGTGAAAGGATGGAAAAAGATAAACCATGCAAATAGAAATGAAAAACAAGCTGGAGTTGCTATTCTTACATCAGATAAAATAGACTTTA
>NW_007746948.1:0-10269 GCF_000696425.1 Galeopterus variegatus | reverse complement strand
GGGAGCGCCGCAGCGCTTCCCAAGCGGCGCACTTATCCAGTGCGCCACCGGGCCGGCCCAAAACTTCTTAAAGAAAACATAGGGGTAACACTCTAGGATGCAGGATTGCATACTGACTTCATGAATGCAACCTCAAAAGCACAGGCAACCAAAGGAAAAATAAACAAAACTAAAAAGCTTCTGCACAGCAAAAGAAACAATTAACAGAGTTAAAAGACAACCAACAGAGTAGGAGAAAATATTTGCAAAATATACATCTGACAAAAGATTAATATGCAGAATATATAAGGAACTCAACTTTATAGCAAAAAAAACAAGTAACCCAATTAAAAACTGGGCAAAGGAGCTGAGTAGGCATTTCTCAAAGGAAGATATACAAATGGCCAACAGACACGAAAACATGAAAAAAATGCAACAGACATGAAAAAATGCTCAACATCACTCAGATTGGGGAAATGCAAATCTAAACCACACTGAGATACCATCTCACTCTAGTTAGGACAGCTAATATCCAAAGACTGAGAATAATAAATGCTGGCAAGGTTGCATTGAAAAAGGAACATTCCTACATTGTTGGGACTGCAAAATGGTGCAGCCTTTATGGAAAATGGTTCAGAGATTCCTCAAACAATTGCAGATAGATCTACCATATGACCCAGCTATTCCACTGCTGGGAATATACCCAGAGGATTGGAAATCATCATCATCAAATATTCCAATGTTTATTGTAGCACTGTTTACAAAGGGTTAGAACCAGCCCAAATGTCCATCATCAGACGAGTGGGTATGGAAACAGTGGTATATCTACACAATGGAATTCTACTCTGCTATAAAAAGAATGACATACTACCATTTTCAGCAACATGGATGGACTTAGAAAATATTATATTAAGTGAAATAAGTCAGACACAGAAAGAGAAATACCACATGTTCTCACTTATTTGTGGGAGCTAAAAATAAATAAATACACAAACAAATGGGGGGAAGAAGACACAATAATCACAGTTCCTTGATTTTGTTAAGACAAGTGAACAGATAAGATGTTGATCGGTGGGAAAGGGAAGAGGGAGGAGGAGGGGAGGAATTGGTAAAGGGACTTTGTAATCAACTACATTGTATATTGATAAAATAAAAATAAAAGAAAAGAAAATCAATAAGGAAATAGTGAACTTGAACCGTACCATAGAGCAAGTGGACCTAATAGACATACACAGAACATTCTCTAACGGCAGCAGAATATACATTTTTTTTCAAACATACAGAAAACATTCTCTAGGCTAGATCATGTTAGGCCACAAAACAAATCTTAACAAATTCAAGAAGACTAAAATCATATAAAGTATCTTTTCTGACCACATTGGTATGAAACTAGAAATAAGTAACAGAAGGAAAATTGGAAAATTCACAAATATATAAAAATTAAAAAGCACACTCCTGAACATTCAATGGGTCAAAAAAGAAATCAAAAAATATCTCAAGACAATAAAAATGAAAATACAACATACCAAAACTTATGGGATGCAGCAAAAATAGTTCTAAGAGGGAAATTTATAGCAATAAATGCCTACATTAAGAAAAAAGAAAGACCTGAAATTTAAAAATACAACTTTTTCAACTCCATGAACAAGAAAAAGAAAAACAAAGTCTAAAATCAGAGGAAGGAATAAATAATAAAGATCAGAGCCAAAAACATCAAGCTTAGAAAAATAATAAAAATATATCAATAAAACAGGGTTGGTTTTTTTAAAATATAAACAAAATTGACAAACCTTTAGCTGGACTAAATAAGAAAAAGGAGAGAATACTCAAATAAGCAAAATTTATAATTATTACAAATTATAAATAAAATTATAAATGAGGAGAAATTATAACTGATGCTACTGAAATGTAAGAGAGACAATTAGGAGTAATCATAAACTAACAAATTGTATAAAATAGAAGAAATGGATAAATTTCTAGAAATATACAACCTACCAATACTGAATCATAAAAAAATAAAATATACAAACCAACCAATGCATTGAATCAATAAACAGGAACCTCCCAACAAAGAAGTTTAGGGCCTAATAGCTTCCCTAGTGAATTCTACCAAACATTTTTTTAAAATTAATGCCCATCCTTCTTGAACTCTTCCAAAAAATCAAAGAGGCAGGAACACTTCCAAACTCATTTTACAAGGCCAGCATTACCCTAATATCAAAGCCAGACAAAGACACTACAAGAAAAGAAAATTACAGTTCAATATCCCTGATAAATATAAATGCAAAAATCCTCAACAAAATACTGTAAAACTGAACTCAACAGCACATTAAAAGGATCATGTACCATGATCAAACAGGATTTATCTTTGGGATATAACAATGGTTCAGTATAAACAAATCAATAAATGTAATACATTGCATTAATGAAATGAAAGATAAAAATCATATGATCATCTCAAAAGATGCAGAAAAAGCATTTAACAAAATTTAACATCCTTTCATAATGAAAACTCTCAGCATATTAGGTGTAAAAGGGATGTACCTCAACATAATAAAGGTCATATACAAGCTCATAGCTAACATAATAATGGTGAAAAGTTGAAAGTGTTTCTTCTAAGATCTGGAATACAACAAAGATGCCCACTCTCATTAGTTCTATTCAATATAATAGTGGAAGTCCTACCCAGAACAATTACACAAGAAAAAGAAATAGAAAGTACCAAATTGGAAAGGAAGAAGTAAAATTATCTCTGTTTGCAGATTACATGTTCTGTATATAGAAAACGCTAAAGACTTCTCCAAAAAACTGTCAGAACTAATAAACAAGTTTAGTGAAGTTAAAGGATACAAAATCAACATAAATACACACACACACACACACACACACACACTAACAACAAGCCATTTGAAAAAGAATTCAAGGAAACAATCCCATTTACAATAGCTTCACAAAATATATAAAATTCTTAGGAATAAATTTAACCATAAACCCGAAAGACTCAAAACTATGAAAGATTGATAAAAGAAATTGAAAAAGACACAAAGAAATAGAAAGGCATCCCATGTTCATGGATTGGAAGAATCAAAATTATTAAAATGTCCATACTGTCCAAAATGATCCACAGATTCAGTGCAATGTCTATCAAAATTTCAATGACATTTTTCACAGAAATAGAAAAAACAATCCTAAAATTTGTATGGAACCACACAAGACCTCACATAGCCAAAGGAATCTTGAGCAAAAAGAACAAAGCTGGAGGCATCAAACTACATGACTTAAAAATATACTACAAAGCTATTACTATTAATCAAAACAAATGATTCTCACATAGAAAACAGACACATAGATCAATGGAACAGAATAGAAATCCCAGAAATAAATCCATGTATTGATGGTCAACTGATCTTTGACAAGGTTTCCAAGAACACACAATGGGTAAATACCAGTCTCTTCAATAAATGGTGTTGGGAAAACTAGATATCCACATACAGAAGAATTAAATTGGACCCCTAACTCATGCCATATACAAAAATCAACTCAAAATCGATTAAAGACTTAAACGTAAGACCTGAAATAATAAAACTGTGAGAAGAAAACACGGGGGAAAGCCTCATGCCATTGGTCTGGGCAATGATTCTTGGATAAGACCCCAAGATCTCAGGCAACAAAAGCAAAAATAGACAAATGAGATTTTATTAAACTAAAAAGCTTCTGTGCAGCAAAAGAAACAATCTATGGAGTGAAAAGGCAGCCTGCAGAATGGGAAAAAATATTTGCAAACCATACATCTGATAAGGGGTTGATATCCAAAATATATTGGGAACTCAAACAACTCAATGACAAGAAAACAACCTGATTTAAAAATTGGCAAAGGACCTGAATAGACATTTCTCAAAAGAAAACATACAGGTATATAACAACATGCTGAACATCACTAATCCTCAGAAAAATGCAAATTAAAACCACAATGAGATATCAACTCAAGCCTATTAGACTGGTATTATTAAAAAAAGATAAAAGATAAGTGTTGGTGAGGATGCAGAGAAAAGTGAACTCATACACTGTTGGTGGAAATATAAATTAGTACAGCCACTATGGAAGACAGTATCGAGATTCCTCAGAAAATTAAAAATAAAACTACCATATGATCCAGCAATCCCATTACTGGATATATATCCAAAAGAATTGAAATCAATGTGTCAAAATGATATCTCCACTCCCACATTCATTTCATCATTATTCACAATACCCAAGTACAGAATCAACCTAAGTGTCCACTGACAGATGAATAAAGAAAATGTGGTATATATATATGAGGAGTGCTTCAAAAAGTTCATGAAAAAAGGAATTAAAAGATGATATAAACCTTTCCATGAACATTTGAAGACCTCTTGTATATACAATAAAATACTATTCGGCCTTAAAAAAGAAGGAAACCCTGTCACTTGTGACAACATGAATGAACTGGAGGACATTATGCTAAGTGAAATAAGCCAAGCACAGAAAGACAAATACCACATGATCCCACTTACATGTGGAATCTAAAAGAGTCAAACTCGTGGACACAGAATAAAATAGTAGCTACCAGGGGCTAGGGGTGGCGTGGAAAGGTGAAAAAATGTTGGTCAAAGGGTACAAAGTTTTGTTAAATAGAATGAATAAGTTCTGGAGATGTATTGTACAGTACGGTGACTATAGTTTATAATCATATATTGTATTCTTGAAAATCGCTAAGAGAAGATCTTCAATATTCTCAACAAAAAAAATGAGTATGTGAGGTGATTAATTAATTAGTTTGATTTAATTATTTCACAATGTATACATATATTGAAATATCACGTTGTATACTTAATATGTACAATTTTGGTCAGCTATACCTTAATAAAAAATTAAAGAAAAATTAAATGAAAAAAAGAAAAGAAAATTAGCTTGTGAATAATAATACAGATTGTAAGGTTCTTTTGAAGATAACAATTCATGAGAGTTTCAAACAACCTGTGAGAAGACTTTATATGAATATGCTTATCCCCAAATTACCAGTGAAGAAACTATAAGACTCAGAAGGATACATAAAGCAAGTGTAGGGCCGAGGCAGGAAATGAGTGTTAATCAGGAGCAGTTTCCACTTATTTCAGGGCCTTTGAAAATGCAGAGACCACATTTTTACACATACCTAGTCTCTTCTGAATGTCAGATGTCACATGCATTTTATCCCAGTGATTATTTTCCTTATTGACAACATCTGGATTAGCTTCTCCTAAGTGTTTGCTGATAGCCTCTGGTCTCCTCACCTGCCTGGAATCCACCAAAACTAAACCTGGGAACTCAAATTATGCTTGTTCTTATTTTGAATCATAGACACAGCATTTTCATGGGTCCCCTAAGGCTTCTTTTCCAGTCCTCAATGCCAGCTCACGCCCTATGGGCACCCTGCTGATCCTGCCTCACCTACCCACGCATGGGGCTCTAGATCAAACCAGCTCACTCTGTTGCCACAAAAGTTTGTTTTGTGCCCTGGGCCACACCTTGGTGATTACAGGTAGGCATGGGAGGAAGGGGTGGAAGGGCTCCTGAGGTCTGCGGGTTTGTGTGCACAAAGCTGAATGCTCCCTTCAGCCCAGAATTAAAAGCCAGGCTTCAGAACAGAGAGGCAAAGCTCCTATTTGCCAAACTACTTAGGAGAAGAATGTAAACGCCAGCAGCCCAGGCGGCCAGCAGGACTGCTGGAAGGTGGGGGACTTGCGGAGGGAGGTTGCAGCGTCATGATCTACCAGAGACAGTGCCAAGGCAGGCCAGGAACTGTGCAAGAGGGAGGGAGGGAGCAGGAATGTGTCTCCCAACAGCATGTTTGAGAACAAGCAGTTATTTTCCCCAAAACCATCTGTGAGACTCTCAACTTCTGCCTGAAAAAGAAAAGAAAAGGGTGAGGCGCAGAGAGAAAAGTGAATTACTGGAAAAAGCAGGTATCTCTTTGAGAGTTTATGAGGGCAGCAAAAAGACTGTCTACCAGTCTGTTAGTGTTGGCAGCTGCATATCTGCGAATCTGGCCAAGGTCGGGGTTTCCAAGGCCCAGCTTCTGGAAAACGCAGCAAGGGTTTAACCTGAAACGTGGACTGTGGATGGCTCTGGTGTGACCTAAGTCAGAGAAAACCGTGAGTTCCTGACCGAGGTCCCTCAGCACACGCGGTCACTCAAGTGACATTGTGACTAATTGCGTGGAAGACTCTGTGGGAACATGTCTCCAGTTGGACTAGAATCTCCCAGGAGGCATTTCATCCAAGTTTTTTTGTCTCTCGATTGCAGCCTGAATAGCGTTCTGAACTGTAGGTGACTGATGAGAAATTCCTCATTGACAAATGAGAGGCTTTTTGCCCGGTCCTCTTTCCATCCACCAGAGGGCAGATTTTCTGGCTGGAGTGACAATGCTTCCTCCCAGCTACTTGGTATTATGCAAGAAACATGATCTCTTCTTTCTGCCTATAAGAGCTGTATAACTTAGGAATGTCTGTGGTTTTAAGTGACAGAGAACTTACCTTACAGCAGCTCAAACATATACAGGTGTATTTTTCTCACATAAGATTTCAGATGTGGGTGCAGCTGGCATGAGTTCAGTAGTTCAGTGTCATCCTGGCCAGCATGTCTGGAACTCTCTTACATTTTCCCTCATGCTTGTCTCTCGTGGTCACAAGATGGCTGCTGCATCATTGAGCATTATGCTTATGCTCGAGATAGCATAAACAAAGAAGGCAATGTCCCCTGTGAGACTCCCAGTTTATCAGGATGGTAACTCTATCAGAATCCCTATCAGACCTCTATGTGTGCCCTACTGGTCAGCTCTCCATCACGTGGTCATACCTAGCATGAAGGGAACATAGGGAGGGAGGAGAGAATTTAGCTGAACACCCTGCCAGCTGATCAAAATCAAGATCCTGTCAATTACAAAGAAGGAAATGTTACTGGGCAGGCAACTAACAGTGTCTTCCACACCCTATGCATAGCTCTGATCAAACTTCATTGAAATGTTCTGTATCTGTATTTGTCTCTGTCTCCCCTCCCACCAGAATTAATAGCACTTGGCAGACACAGGTGCCTCATCATCCTTATATTCCCAGCACATGGAACACTGCCTGGCACAAAATAGACTTAACAAACATAGCTTGCATTCAAAAAAATATTGGCTGAACTAAACTCCAAATAATAGAGAGGCAAAAAAAATGCATTTAGGTTCATTTTTTGCACGCATTTCTCTCTAAAGATAACAGGGGATATTGATGTAAAAGAAACATCAGGTTTGTTATCCAAGGGATAGGCACTCCCAGGAGTGAGTATACGATCTCATCAGGGTGCCCAAAGTTTCTAACACATATACAATGAAATAGGTAGTGTTAATAATAGCAACTGCTTATCAAGTGCCTATGAAAAATTTGATGCTTTATATATACTATCTTTAATCTTAATAGCTTTACAAGGTAAGTATTATTTGCCTCATTTTAGAGATGGTAGAAAAGTGGTCCAAGGTCTAAGAGCAGCAAATGGTGGAACTAGAATGAGAACCCAAATGGGTCTATCTTCCTCCATTATCCATCCTGACTCTGCTGGGGGTGTCCAGCACCCTCATTTTACTCAAAGGGAATGCCAGTGCTAGGAGGTCACATAAGGACTCTAACTAGACATCAGGTTTCCTGTCTCCAAGGACACTTTTTCATCTTTACTTTTTGCCACCCTCAACACCTCACTAGGCAGAAAGAACAGGGAGGAAACTGTGCCATTGCAGACATAAAGGTGCTGCTGAGCATGAGGAAAGGCTTGTCCACAGCTGGCCTTTATCTCCAGGTTCCATGAATAACTATAGAGAAGGAGAGGGACTCAGATGGTGCAAGCCCCTGCCTTCTCTGAAGTCTACTCCATGGAGCAGAAAGTTTCAAATCTAGACCCACATGTAAGAGCAGAAACTTGTTTTGCTGACTCGTCTTTCCAGTAGCTTTCTGATGGAATTAGGCTAAACGCAAAGGATAGTTTAGGCAAGCGCATGTGGTTTCGGACTATTAGATGAAGCATGGTATGAATTTCCCATAAACATGGATGAGAAATTGTGAACAAGGATGAAATGGCTGCGTTTTGGCTTACGGCTTTAGGTTGCTCACAATGGTCCACAAGTGATTGCAGTCCCCTGGCCACCACCTCTCTTGCTAACTGATTAGTCAATCTCTGTGCCAAGAGCTTGGAGTCAGGTAGGCCTCGGTGGTGAAATATGATATTTTAATCCTGACTTACCTAAAGGCCAATGTCACACATCCTATGGTCTGTGGGTGTGTCCAAAGAGTATCAGTTGCATTGCTTATGGCAAATACAATACAGATGAAGTTCTTCATCAAGAAATCAGAACCGATTCCATAAAACCTGCTCATGTGATTCAAAAACAGTCTTCTCTGAGAATTTCAGGATGCCCAGGGCTGAGAGACAAGCACATCCGAGTGGTGATCATGGGATTTATATTCTCCTAAAAAATGCACTTCTGAGAATATGTACAAAATAAGGGTGGAGTTGGATGTAGTAAAAACCTCAGATAAGTTGCAGCAAACCAAAACTGGCTTTTAGGGATCTTGAGCTCAGCAGCAAGATATACACTGAGGTGTTATAATCCTTTGGATGGAACAAGGGAATTCTCCTTTATCCCAAAAAAACTATTCTCAGCTATTCAGGCACCAACAGAGACTGTACATATTGGCAGAGAACACTGATCTGGAATTTAAACCCAGAATTATAAGCTCAAAATGAGAGAAAAGATGAACCAGGGTTGTCAGAAATAGAGTAATTTTATTCTTTATATTTTTGCCAAAATAACAATTATACATTTCAACACTGGATTTTTTTTTTTTTTATTGTTACCAAATGGATTGCTCAGAACTTCTCATTTTGGTTTACTGAGAATAAGTATACCGATTGTCCATATTAGAGTACAGCGTTTACAGTTAGGTAAATTCTGGGGAGGAATCAAAGAAAAACCTATTGCACTGGGCTAGGAGTATCCTGTGTGCTAAGTACTTGTGTAACACAAAGTCCAGGGGTCCTCAGCCCCATGTCCACATAGCCAGGCACTCCCAAGGCTGTGCCCAGAACTTCCAGGTGGCAGTTCCCCAGGTTTGCTGCTGGTTCATATGATGCCCTCAACCAACTCTAAACCAGAAGTAAATCCCAATTGGACTGTCTGAGAAATGAAGTGGTTACCCCAAAATTCACCAGTCAGAATCTCTGCAATCTGGAGCTCTTGGCTGTGTGCAGGAAAGAGCAGGGTGGCAAACTGGGGGTAGAAAGCCCTCCCTTGAGTTCTGCCATCAGTTATAAGTTATAGAATCAACATCACATAGAAGCAAAATAACCAGGTTGGGGTTTCAGCATCCACTCCTGCATGGGCTACTAAAAGCACCTTTATTGTTTGAACAACCTTGTGGGTTGTGGGATTAGAGGATGGAAGCTGGCCCAGCAGTACCTGCAGTTGACAAACTTCCAGCCTACCCCTTGGGAGACAATCTGAGTCCTGATGAAACCACTACAAATGAAATGACAGAGGTGTTGTGGTCACTGCAGTAACCACAGAGGACCTATGGGAAAAATGAACATCTTAATTTGTTTCAGACTTTTCAATAGAAAACTACTTGCTGTTGCAGTCATTAAATATGAACATCAAGAGAAGAGACTGTATTAAAGTTTTGTGTCAACACATGTAACAGAGGAACATCCTGGTTTGTAGTAAGCTTGCTTTTTCTTACATTTGTTTTCAAGTTAAGGACTAAATTCTCCCCTCTCCTAAACATGGGAGGAGATTGCTGAGAAAAACAGTTGACAATTATAATGAAAAATGTGCTTTTATGTACTTTCATATGCTAAAACCTGTTATAAATTAAAGAATAAATGCATATTAAACATCATGAAAAAAGTATAACCTACTGCCTTCATATGGCAGAGTTTACACCTAACATGGGGTGCACTAAACATGCCAGCCCTGCATCCTTTTCCCAGAGAACTCTGTTCCCTGACCTGATACAGTCAGTGTCGAGGGGTCATTAGATGAACCCATGTCAGGAATGGAAATAGTGAGCGGCTTGTGGCGGTTCCACTGCGAGTGCCTGTGGCAGCTTGGAGAAAGTTGAGCATCCCTAATCCGAAAACCTGAAATCCAAAATGCTCCAATATCCAAACTTTTTGAATGCTGCCATGATACCACAAGTGGAAAATTCCACACAACTTCACTTGATGGGTCATAGTCAAAATGCAGGTGCACAACAG
>NW_007746947.1:15354-15824 GCF_000696425.1 Galeopterus variegatus | reverse complement strand
CCGAACCCTCGGCGGGAGCGCCGCCGTGCTCCCAAGCGGCGCACTTATCCAGTGCGCCACCGGGCCGGCCCTAGCATATTTCTTATAAAAAAAAGACTGCATTTTCCCTAAACAAACAAGCAAAAATAGTAAGTAGAGTGGCATTTTTTTCCATTTTTGGAAAACTTTTTAATGTCTGGCAGAGTGGATGATAGCTTCACTCTGTGCTCATGAAAGAATGAGAGTGAAAAATGCAAATAACTTTTTATTATTGTTATGGAGATAGTTTGGCTCTTGCAATCCCCCCGCAAATTTCTCAGGAACTGCATAATCATGTCCTTAGCCACTAGCATTGTATCTGACACGTGATAGATGCACAGAAGATACGTATTGAATAAGTTAATGAGTAAAAGGACATAGTATTCTTGTATTGTACATTGTGAAACGCACATAGGCAACATTCTGTGCATGTTTTCAAAGGAAAATTTTCT
>NW_007746947.1:9636-13772 GCF_000696425.1 Galeopterus variegatus | reverse complement strand
CTCTGTGCTCATGAAAGAATGAGAGTGAAAAATGCAAATAACTTTTTATTATTGTTATGGAAATAGTTTGGCTCTTGCAATCCCCCCGCAAATTTCTCAGGAACTGCATAATCACGTCCTTAGCCACTAGCATTGTATCTGACACGTGATAGATGCACAGAAGATACGTATTGAATAAGTTAATGAGTAAAAGGACATAGTATTCTTGTGTTGTACATTGTGAAACGCACATAGGCAACATTCTGTGCATGTTTTCAAAGGAAAATTTTCTCTCACATTCATTCTCAGTATTTCTCATAATTTTGTTCCTGGAAAACAGGGAGTAGCATATGAGGCCATATTCAAGAAGTGACATAATTTTATGCAGACCAGCTTAAGGCAAAATGGTGAATTGGATGGAATTTGTGTTCAGTGTCCCCAATTCCTTGTCACAGAGCCAGAGAATCCTTATTAGAAGGGACCTGCAAGATCATCATCCCTCTTAATGCTTCAGGCACAGTTTTTCAAAGCCCTGCTTTTCAAACTGGACATGTATCCCTGAGGGACACTTGGTAGAGTGTCAAGAGTATTCAAAGCCATGGAACAATTCTGAAATACCAGTTTTGCTTGAAGACTTTGGGGATAACGATAAATTAAACAATTCCATTAAAACAAAGATATTATAAGACACATGATGAATTGTATAATTTGTCTTAATTCTTCCCCTCTTTCTGGTATGTGACTTGCAGAGCAGTACGGTAGTCAGAATGTACATTTCTGCACCCACTGATCTGGGGTTTAATCATGTGGCATGCTTTGGACAGCAGAATGGGGACAGAAGTGACAGTGATCTCCTTTTGACCTGAGGCTTTATAAGACATCCTGCATGTCTGATCATCCCTCTTGTGAGCTGTCCTGAGCATGTGAAGCAGATTTGAACCCAACCTAAAGGCTGGAGCCACACCAAGCAAACCCGAAGAGCCAAGAAAAATACACACTGGTTGTTTTAGATGTTGAGATTTTAATTTTTTTCCTACACTTCAATCATTGACTAATACAGAAATTGGTACCTAGAAGTAGAGTGCTTCTGTAACAGAGTTCTAATATGCAGCATTGCCTATGAGATCTGCTGACAGGCAATCAACTATTACGAAAGAATGGAAAAATAGTGACCTATGTTATGCAATCGGGAAGCCATTCAGTAAGACTGTCCTCTCCTCTGTGATAACTCAGGACATGAAAAATATTCATAGTAACTTGTGGTGTTAGGTGAGAAATTTTTGAGGCAAAATGTTAATAGAATGAGCCGGTTCCTTTGGTAAGGTATTACAAGGATGAAATAAACTCTGAAAAAGCCAGTTTGCAAACAGAAGAGAGCCCAGAAATTCTGGGACTTGTAGAGTTGGCAAACAAAACTGTTTCTTATCAAATCAAAGATTCAGCCATTTGTATTAGTCTGTTTCTATTGAATGTAACAGAAACTGAAACTGGCTAGTTTACAAAGATATGAAATTTACTTCTTACAGTTATGGAAGCTGGGAAGTCCACAGTCCATGGGGAGCATCTGGTGAGGGCCTTTTTCTGGGTGAGAACTCTACAGCAACACAGGGCGAGAATGGGCTGAGCAAGAGAGCAAAGCTTCTCACTCGCTCTCTTTTTAAAGCCATCAGAACCATGCCCATTACTCAATGAATGGATCAATCCATTCACAAGGGCAGTCCTCACAATCCATTCATAAGGGCAGCCCCACCTTTCAAATACCATAATTGGATTTCCTACCCTCTTACCACTGTTAAAGTTGTGGGAGGCAGATTGCCAATACAGAAACTTTGGGGGGACACATTTAACCCATGGCCCCATTAAAATACTACATAAGGAAAAAACCTAATTCAAGGCAGTGTTATTACAACTTCAAGACAAACACTAAATCAAGACATTGGTATTCATGCCTCTGGAAGAATTAAAGTGTCTCCAGTACAAGGCTTTATCTGGAAAAGTGCTTCTACACAGATTGAGGGTATGGTCCCTCAGAAGCCTCTTCAGCTCACAGGACTTTAAGTCTATAGAGAGCCATGTCCAACAAGAACAGTGGTTGTGGCTCAGGTGCATGGAATTGACTGGAATCAAATGCATGGTAAAATTTCAAAGCTTTTGAGATAATTATCCTGCAAAAGTACTGCTGGCCTTATCTGAAAGAGACTGTGACTGGCTATAAAAAGACCTATGAGCAACCAGCAGTATACAGGCAAGAATGGCAGAGAAAGCAGCTCAGCTACCAGGAAGGTGACATTCACCAGATCGCTCTTAAGGTGTGGCCGTGAAAGATAATGGAAAAGGAAACTCTCCTGGGGGGTGGACTCAAGAGCACTGGAGAACTATGTACTGGGGGCTGCTCCTGGAGAACAGTACCAGGTCTTAACAAGGAACATTCCCCTTACCTATGGCCCAGCAACATATGCCCAACGGGACTTCAGGACTGCAGTGGACTGGTGACTGCTACATGCCTTCTAGTCTTGACCTTTTCAAATAGGTGTTTTTTTCATTTAACTTCTGCCTCTTCCACAATGATATGTTAGGTATGCAGTGGAGTGTGTACGGGCGGTGGACAGGTAACTTGTCTTTTTAGTTTATAAGCCTCTATATCAAGAGGAGCTGCATGTGGACCTGATGTCAATGACAAGGTTCGGGACTTGGAGGCTGATATTGGATTAGATGAAACTTTTAGAGTTCTAGCATGGAAGTGAATATATTTTGCATGGGGGGTGTGAATAACTGTGGTTAACAGGGAAGGCTATGATCGATTGGATTCCTTGTCTCAACTCTTCGCTTCCTCCACCACGAGACTTTGCAGTATGGTAGAGCAAGCGGAACACGTATCCTGTCCCACTGACTTTGGGCTTAGCTGTGTGATATATTCCAGCCAACGGGAGGAGGTTGAAGATGACAGCTGCCTTAAGAGGTACTGCCTGTCTCCATCTGCTCTTCTTACACACCTCTGACCTGCCATGAGTAGAACATGCCCTGGGTCGCTGCTGGTCCAAGAAAAACAAGAAGACCCACAGAGCAGACCTGAACCTAACATCCAGCCTAGGGTCAAGGCCAGGCAATCTTAGCTAAGTCCACACAGCCACAGCCAACCCACAGAATCAAGCGTGAGAAAAGGAACACTGAATATCATAAACTCTGAGATCTTTGAGGTTGCTTGCTATGGAAAAAAAAAAAAAAAAAAAACACTAACTTCTCAGTATTTTTTAGAATAAAACATAAGACTTCAAGGAAATCTGACACTCATTTGGGGTCTCTTGATACTACACCTTCTGACCTCAGGGGCCACTGGTCACTTCCACTGCTGTTCAGGGAATCACTGGCAAAACATTCTGTCCAGTGAAGAGCCTCCGAGCAGAGTCAGGAGACCTGGGTGTTAATGCTGGCTCCACTACTTATTATCGGCTGTTTATCTTGGGGACGGTACACACTTTTCTTGGTGCCCAGTTTCCTTCTTTATAAATTGTAACTTCTCTCCTGCTCCGTAGGATACACAGGATGATTGAGAATAAAGGAAAGGCAGTAACGGAAGTGAAAACAGCTTGAAAATAGTACTGTGCTATGTAACTAGGGGTGCTATTGTTACAGGATCTCTGCAGACTTCATGCAGCATCCACATGAATTACTCCAGGGACATGGCTCGCCACTGCTAAGGCAGCTGGTTCCATTCTCAGCTTTGTGGGGTTCTTACTTCCTCTCTACTTCTCACTTCTGCAGTGCCGGACAGTGCTTCATGTACCATCGTTTTCTTTGGTTTGATCCCATTACAATTTTATCTGTCCTGGTCTTTTCAGGCCCTGTTGAACTCAGCTGTTCCAATTTCCCCAAGACAGAGTGGCTGAAAATATTACTGATACACTTTCATTTTAACTGGGACTTTCATGAACAAACCCAAGAAATGACTAATGGTGAAAAGTTGAGGCCCAGGCATAGCATTCTGCTGAGTTAGGAGGCTCACCACAGTCTCCCTGGAGTACAGTCGGTCCACAAGTAGGGCTGGCCCTGATGTATGTGAAGAAAGTTGCACATTTCCAGTGGAAAATAGAGGAGATTCAGGCTGAATAACAAGGTTCTTTGTTTTGACTATAAAAAAGAATAATGTTGGAGTCCTT
>NW_007746947.1:2969-9098 GCF_000696425.1 Galeopterus variegatus | reverse complement strand
GTTAGGAGGCTCACCACAGTCTCCCTGGAGTACAGTCGGTCCACAAGTAGGGCTGGCCCTGATGTATGTGAAGAAAGTTGCACATTTCCAGTGGAAAATAGAGGAGATTCAGGCTGAATAACAAGGTTCTTTGTTTTGACTATAAAAAAGAATAATGTTGGAGTCCTTGCAGAGAGTAAAAAATAGATTTTTTAGCTTAAGCTATTATCTGTTCTAAAAATGACCCTCACCTGCTTACAGACGTGACAAAGGCTTGCAGAATCAAAATTAACCTTTGAATTAAAGGTCACCAATAGCTTTGTTATGTTGAAGAGCACGGAGACTTTGCAATCTGCCTCTACTGAGCAAGGACCATGAGATAAAGTTCTGGCTGCCTAAATCCAGTGGATGCTTTCTAAAGAGGAAAACTATGGTTACAACTCTGACATAAAATTGTTAAAACTTCAGAGAAGTTATTTCGGGAAAATATTCTCTAAAATGAAGACTTAATCTAAAATGCTATCATTTGAAGTGAATACCAGAATTAAACAAAATTTCCGTATAATTTCGAAAACTACCCAAACGAATCTCATATACATGTTATTGATAAATGTCTTCATAGTTTAAAATCATTGCTATCTGAGCAAGCAAAAAATTTTCTGTCTTTTTAAAGGCTCCACTGATACATTAACTAAAATCTCTCTCTATGTTGGTCTAAATATGGTTTTATTTTTAAAATTTAAGCCACCTGGAACAATTGAGCATATAACTAAAGTTACCTGATGGAGACACTGGCTAACATTGAGAAGGCAAATGAGCTCTGTAGATTTCATAGTAAAAATAGCAAGTTAACCACAACCATCTACCATCTCTCTTTGTCAAAACTTAAAAAAGCATTGTATGAGTCAGTTTCTGTTGCTTATAACAAAATACACGGAACTGAATAATAAAGAAAATGACATTTATTGCTTACAGTTTCTGATGCTGGGAAGTCCAAAGTCCAGGGAACACATCTAGTAATGGTGACAGTGACCCAAGGGTCTCACATTACAAGATGGCATAAGCGGAGAGACAGACAGACGCTCTGTGCTCCTCCTTTTATAGTCCTCACAACCACGCCCCTGACCAGCATCATTAATCCATTCATTATGGCACAGTCCTACAATCCAATCACCTCTTCCAGGACCTACCTTTCAATTACCATAATAGGGTTTCCCACACTCAACAGTTACAGTGGGAATTAAGTTTTGGGGGGGACAGTCAAGCCAAGGCAAGCATTAACCAAAAGAGAATTGGAGGAGACAGCAAGCAATGGCTGAGAAGTTTGCACAAATCTGAGAAGGTAGCAAAGGGAAGGAGGAATGATAACTGAGCTGAGCTGAGTTATGACCCAAGTGCCCGCTGAGGGACATGGCAACAAGGAACAGCTGATTCATCCTATAGAACAAACGAAAGCAAAGCTCTTGGAAGCACCAGATACCGGGAAGGTGGGGAGCCATGGAGGGCCACCAAAGGGTGGCCAAAGCAAAGGGCCAAAGCAAAGGGCTGGCTGAAAGAGCAGCTGGCTTCTCTGATGCCTTACAAATGGCTGCCTTCCTCCTCTTCTAATCCACCCACCCCGACACACCCACATGAAACTTGAGGCACACTCTGGATGATCTCAGGACTCAAAGGCACCAGGCACAGTGAAGAGTGTCAAGGAGAGGATGGAGTGGACTCCTTGGGCGCCTTTCTTAGTCCTGTTCCAGAATGCTGGCAGCAAGTTTAACTGGATCATTCCACTCTGAGGAAACTTAAGACCTCAGAGAAACAGTCTCCAATTAATGACTTTGTAATTTGCTTGATCAGTCACTTGATCACCTGATGGCAAAACTCGCCAGTTGGCACACTTGGCCCATACCCACATGAGCTCTGGTCAAGTTTTTGGTGTCCCACTCTCAAGTAGGACAGACAGGCAAGGTCATCAGACACTGGGTAAAGGCTCCTGCTTGAAAGATACAGACCAAAGTACACCAGGAAGAAAGAATCACATATGAACATGAGAAACTGCAAAGGACGGAGGAAAACTTGAAATATAAACATTACTATTAGCAGAGAGAAAGCAGAAAATATTCTGTATCCATGAAATAAACACAGGATGCTGTAAAACAGAAACAATCAGTGATAAGACATACATCTTAGAAAATAAAATTAAAATAGCCAACATTTAAAAAGTTAATGATCAAACTGGATGATAAAGAAATCTTCCAGAAAGCAGAGCAAGGAGATTGGAAATAAGAAACAAAGGATCTTTTAAAAAAAAATAGAAAATCAGTTGAAATCAGCAAAGAAATGTCCAGGTTGAGAGCTTTGCAGCAGCTCATGTAGAAACAAGAAAATGGGTGGGTCCAGGAGAGAGTGTGGGGAGAGAGTAAACTGGTGGTTTAGCTTCCACACTAGTGTCAACTGGGAGAGGGCAGAAACCCAGAGAGACTCAGGGCAGAGAAAAAGCGCCTCCTACCTGCTGAGTGACAGGCAAGATGCTCCCATGTCCCTCTTGGGAAAACAACAACAAAATTTGTTTTGTATGGTTTTCTCTATCTGTGTTTTATTTTATAATAAAATGACTTTAAAAAGCATAAGGACACATATAAAGCTTCATTACAATACATATACTTTTTCCTTAAGAAAATGGGAAGAGAAATAATTTAAGGGGGCTTGAAGAGTGGGGATGTTTGTGACAGGGATTCCAACTCTTCTCCACCTTACATATAAATTCTGCCACAGTAGGAATGAACCCAGCAGGATTTGAGCATCACGACAGCCACCCAGGGGGACTGTCTCTGTAAACTTGGGCATGTGGCTTACTTCTCTGGGACTCAGCATTGTCACCTGCAAAGTGGCTTCTAAGGTTCCCCTGAAATCCCAAACACTATGTCTAAGAAATGTTGGGAAGAGCACATTTTTCCCCCTCTTCTTCTATTTTCGGTGGCTCAAAGTAATATATTTTATATAACAATTTAATCAATACTTATTGTCATTCATTTGAGACATGCCTTTGAGGAAAAGATAGAGGTGAGTCTCATTGCACTGTTCCAGATATCTGGGAACATGAGGCTCTGTCACCGTCCACGCTCCATGCTCATTTTCTCCCTAGCTAATAAGCAAGTAGAAATAATTCTACAAAGTACATTAAGACCACTCTCCCTACATACCCCCGACAGGGCCACCAGAGAGCAAATGGCAGGGAAAACACAATGACCTCAAAGCTCAGTGACCTCATAAGACTTTCATGCCTTGGGTAAGAAAGAACTTAACATGATTCATTGAAGTGCAGGAAAAACACAACTTCTGTTTATAGTTAGCTCATCTTTAGCTTTGCATTTACTATGTATGTTTTGAATGCATATTATATACTAGAACATATCTTTAGAGCAGCACATATACATTTTATATAGATAGGGTATGTATACACATAGGTTATTTTATATATATAGCACGTATATATATATATATAGTGCATATATTACTGGTAATATTTGGAGCCTATTAATTCTACAACCGTCCATTAATTATCCATAATGTTGTTCTTAAAAACAAACTCAGAAACTGACAGAAAAGGACTAGGCATATACAAAGGCCAGACATGAATTCAATGTGAAATATTCATTGCACTTGAGGAATTCCACTCTGATTTAAGCTAATTCATCAGAATAACTTCAAACTAGTGTCAGAGAAGACACTGACACATTTCCTTTGTTTCCTGTTCACAGAAATAATTATGTCTCTTGATTAGAAGAGGAAAAAAAGAAGCAATAAATCCGGGAGCCTTTAGGAGGCTCTTTTTCTCTGAGGGAGGTCAGGCTGAGGGCTCAAGGGTGAGGTGGAGGTGGGGGGATGAATGAAGCCTCAGCTCTTCCAAAATAAAGACGCCACTTGGAGAGTTTGCAGAATCTTACGGAAGTCTCTGAATACTAAGCTAGAACACTTAGGAAGTTTCCATTCCTCATCCAAAATCACCATGATGATGATCATTGCTATTTTACGAGCAGCATGTGTCATGTACCTCCCTTTTCAGTGCTGGAGCAAACAGTCGTGTTTAAGGAAAATGTTTGATAAATGGAAAATGGAAGAGAAACTCAGTGGGAGTATTGTGATAATGGAATTCTATTCTACAATTACTAGGAGCCACACGTTTTTCTGAAGGATCAGAAATAGGGGATGTTATTCTTAAAGAGTAGCTTGTGTACCTCTAATGGCCCCAGACGTGGTCCCAATGGTAGTAACTGCTCCTGAAGCTCTCTCTTTAAATTAGAGGGCTGCTGAGTGGGCAATTTGAGTTGCTCCTCCTGGCCTATTTGGTCTCTTCCAAATTACCTGGCATCTGAATTAATTTAAAGGAAACATCACTGGGAACAGCTATTAATATAGAAAATATCATTAACTTTAAATTGTGGCCCTAGAGAACTGGGCAATGAAATCTTTTACAGGTGTTCATTAATTTTTTATTTTATATAGTACTGGTGAGGGCTTTAAAACATAATAGAGTAGATTTTCTTTTCCAACTGTTTTTACTTTGGGGGAAGCTGGGTTACCCTAGTAAGTATCCATCAGTCCTAACCCTTTTCTCAATCTTACTTTTCCCCTTTCTTCCTTCTAACTCTAGGGCATTAGAATGTGACAGAAAGAACATTAGGTGAAATCAGTGAAGACTTTGTTTCTTATCTAACTCTGTCACTTATTAGCTGTATAACCTTGGGCAAGTCACCTAACCTCTCTGAAGCTTAGTTTCTTCATCTATATAAGTTGAAGGTAATGATTTTTGCCCTCCCTTCCTCTCTCAGCAGGGAAATGAAAGTGCTTTATAAACTTCAGAGTTATATAAATTTATAACATTCTAAAAAACTAAGAATGGAGGGCACTTAATTCATTAAAGAAAATAAGTTCGACAAAGTTTGAAATCATTTCAAGCCGTGCTTTTCTTCTTACAACTAAATCAAAATTCCTTTCAAATCTTGGGTCACAAATCATCCTTATGGACCCAAGAAGGACCTAATTCTAGAGACAACATTTTCTCAAGGATATTCATCATTCCATTTGGATATAAAACACACATGAAAAAGATCTCTGTCAGCAGAAAGGCTCACAGACTAAAAGTCATAATCATCTTTAACTTTTAGCTTTTATTCTACTGAGAGAGCAAGTGGTGTCACATGGGGTTTTACTAGCTCTCTGACTGCAAATGACTTTGCTCCTGTACTTCTTTAGTGCAAGTTAAATGCACACACAGTCCTTATTTAAGCAAAGTAAAGTATATTTCATCCTGAAGTACCAAGAGTTTTCCCTTGACCTGGGCAATGTGATATAACATTGTCTTCAGTAGGACCTTATAAAAAGTCCCTGCTCTCCCTCCCCCTACCCATCAGCAACCACTGACATTTCAGAATCCAAGAATGTCTTTGGGAACCAAAGTCTTTGAACTCCTTTCCAAATTTCCTCTATATCTTCATTCTTCCAAATCGGTATTAAAAATTCTTTTTCCTCCAGTCTCTACTGCACCTAGAATAATGCTGAGCATACAGGAGGTACTCATTAAATCTGCACTGATGGAGTATTGGGAAATATTATCTTGTGTACAAAATATTATGTAAGCCTGAGTCAAAAGGAAGAATTTTGGCATAGATGTGTGTATGTCATCTGTCTATAAATAGAAGTTGTGCCTGTGGGTACAAATTATCATATTTTAATATGCCTAAATTGCTATTAACAAATTAACAGTTGAGTTCATTTGAGAATAGACCATTTATAATCTTGTAGAGGAAGAAAGTGTCCAGCTAAGCTGCTGCTCAGTAAATTCCCACAGCTTAGTAATAAGAAGAGGGGCAGTTTGGAAATGATGGAGAGAGATTTTTTTAGTTTTGCCACAGCTGCTTGGGTGACTGTGGATAAATTGCTTTATCTCCCTAAGATTCAATTCAGTTCTTCATCTAAAAAGTGAGTAAGGGGCTGGCTGCTTGTTCAGTTGGTTAAGAGTGCAGTGTTATGACCCCAAGGTCAAATGTTCGGATCCCTGTACCGGCCAGCCACCAAAAAACAAACAAACAAACAGATAAGTAAGTAAGTAAGTAAGTAAGTAAGTAAGTAAGTAAGTAAGTAAATAAAAAGTGAGTG
>NW_007746947.1:0-1024 GCF_000696425.1 Galeopterus variegatus | reverse complement strand
TCATTTTATAGACAAGGACACTGAAATTTGGAGATTTTTGTTATTTCCCCAAGGTTAGCATCTTTGGAGTTGTTAGGTATAGACTTCAAACCTGGTCCATCACAACACGTGCTTTTACTCCCCTACACAACAGTAAAACCTGCATTATTCAGCATGCTTAATAATGAGATGACTTAAAGCTAAGCGCTAGTCTTTTCAATCTGTTTTTCAATCTGGGGTATATATACAATCCCTGCGAATGTTTCTTTCTTTTGGTCAATGTTTAACACAAATTGTGTTCTACTGCAGTCACATCCTTTTTCCTTTTCAATGTTTTAAGCATTATTTATGTATTTCCATAGTGTTTCTAAATTGACAATGCACATTTTTGATGCAAGGAGTAGAGGCACTGGCGAGCCATCTCCCCAGCTCCTTTGCATCTGTGTGTATCTGCCATGGGAAACTGACCAAGAAAAGCCATGCTATTTGGAGGCTATTTGATTAATATCTGATTCTAAGACTGTTCCAGAAAGTTGAACATGTGAGACCAGTGGGAATGTTGCTGAGTTTCCTTCTAGTAGTGAAATGAGAGATTTTTTTTCCAACTGATATTTTCTTCCTTGATCAGAAGTGGTCCTATAAGACAAATTTGCTGACTGAGATTGGTGTGAAATCTAAGACTTTAGAGAAGCAAATAGGCCCCGAACATGAACCACAGTTTGTCATCATTACCTCTGATTGCCTGTGATAAGGAATAACTTTTGTGGACAAGAACAGGGTGCTTGTGTGTAGTATATTCAACAAGTTATGATTTTGCTAACTGGTTTTCCTTGATCTGGACAAAATAATTGTCTTTTGTATGCACTAATAAATGTATTTTTTTTCCTAATGCATAATACCATTTTATAGAATTTTAGCATGATACCTCTATGAGAGAGGATGGGAGCCACGTCAGGAATGGGCAATAAGTTGTCTTTGAATTGTAATTCAGGTAGAGCTAGCTTTGAACCCCAGCTGTACCATTTACAAATAGCATGACTTTAGT
>NW_007746946.1:11739-13526 GCF_000696425.1 Galeopterus variegatus | reverse complement strand
CTCTCTCTCTCTCTCTGCTGAGGCCATCGCCATGGGATGCCCTGCATAGCTGTAGAACCACCGCCAACAAGCCACTCACCAGATGTGTTTCCTGGACTTTGGACTTCCCAGCCTCCAAAAGTATAAGCAGTAAATATTGTTTCTTTACAAATTACACAGTTTTAGGTATTTCTGTTATACGCAATAGAAGCAGACTAATACAGGCACAGAGGTCTGAGACCACGTGAACACATTTTACAGTGCCTAGCACCAGAAGTTGTGTGTCGTGGAGGAGAGACAAGGTTTGAAATGTGTGGAGCCAGAAACCAATCAATGGAAAATTCTCCCAATCATCAGACGTGTACAATTTAAGTGGAAGATCTTATTCTTATTAATTGATGGTCAAAACATAAGTCCTTTCCCCCCTTGATGAGAATAACAATGATACAACCTATGCAGTTATAAATGCACATGCATGGATTGTATTTTTTGATGGGAATCATGTGACATGGAATATATCAGAATGCTACATTTGAAGGACATGAACCTGTACCAGCACCACAGATAGCAAGGACACGTGTATATGAAGTTGCATGTTTGATTCCAAGATTAAACAATAATCATATTTCAATCAAACTGCTAAAGGGAAACATTGAATTATCTTTCTAATTTCCCTCTATAAATTGGCNTCCTTATAAGAAGAGGTAATTTGGACACAGACACCTACAGAGGGAAGACACGTGAAGATACAGGGAGAAGATGGCCGTCCACAAGCCACCATCTGGTAGAGAAGCCTGGGACAGATCTTTCCCCAACATCCCTCCGAAACAATCAACCCTACCAACAGAGGCCTTGATCTGGACTTGTAGCCTCCAGAACTGTAAGTAAGTTACCATTGTTTAAGGTACCCAGATTGTGCTACTTTGCTATGGCCGTCCTAGCAAATTTATGTAGGCAAATACCTAAGAATAGAATTGCTGAGTCGTCATACATATGATTAGCTCTGGTAGGTACTGCTAAACAGCACATGAGTTAAATTTAAAAATCAGGGAAAATTATACATACTTTATGTTTCCAATTTTTTTTGTGTGCGTGTATATGTATATATATATAAATACACATAGACAAAGAGATTTCCAGATAGCAATAAAGATATATATTGATATATAACAGAAGGAAATTTATCTGAAAGTTAACTGTGGATTATTTTCCTCTTCTGTCTCTATTTTTCATGTTTTTATATGGCTCGCTTGTGTAATATAGAAATATAACAGTTGTTACAATTTTAATAATGGTTATTCTGGGCAATTGGATTATCAGTGATTGGTATTCAATATTACACCAGTTTCTGTATTTTCAGATTTTCCTGCAGTAGACATAAGTTACTTTTATCATCAGGGAAGGGAAATGTTTCTAATAAAAAAAGGAGAAAAGCCTGGAAGGAAATATAGTAACACGCTATTGGCATTAATCCAAGTTGTGAAACTTAGGATAATTGTTGCCTTTTCTTCATTTTAATTATCTGCATTTTCCACATAATATAGTTACCATATGTTACTATTTTGATGGGAGTAGCAGGAGGAGAGGTTCTTTTAAAAAATTAGCAGCAAATAAACCATAAAGCTGTAAGGCATAGAAAGAGTGGTGATACCATGTTTCAGCAATTGGTGACACATGACGACAATTGTATGGTGCACTGTTACTTTATGTACCAGTAAGAAGAAAACACTTCCAATTGCACTGTGACCCTTCATCAGTGTAAGATGCACACTGATTTCAGGGATGTTGAAAGGTGAAAAAAAAAAAAA
>NW_007746946.1:5772-7223 GCF_000696425.1 Galeopterus variegatus | reverse complement strand
TTTTTTCCAGGTTTAAGGGAAGGGACACAGGCCCCAAAGTTAATGAAAGGATTGTCACAATATATGAGCATGTGGAATGGGTGATACTGTTGTGGCAACTTTTGGAAAATACAATTTTCTATAGGGAAGAGAAGACAAAACAGAAAGAATACTTCATGAGACCTGCCCTGCAGACGCTCTGTACCAACAGCCCCATGGACCTTCCCATGTGGGGAGCCCTATTCTGAATTTGCAGATGAGGAAGCTAAGGGTCAGAAAAGTTCAGGTCTTGCCCAAGGCCTCACAGAAAGTGAGGGCAAACTTCAAACTTCAGTGAATATCAGATCACCTGGAGGGCTTGTTCAAACATGGATTGTTGGACTCCACCCCCAGAGACTCTGATTCAGTCAATCTGGAGTGGAGCTCGAGATTTTGCATCGTCCACGAGTTCCCAGATGATGTTGGTGATGCTGGCTCAGTGACCACACTCAGAGAACTGCTCACATATAGTTTTTGAAGCCATAGGTGGGTGAAATTCTACCTCATCATACAGCTCGTAGTGGAGAGCAATGATATTCCTCACCCAGGACCAGAGAAACAGGAGACTGACTTGAGAGCATCGTGTCTTTAACTTCGAGAACAACTTACAAGGGCAGCAAGATAGTTTTCTTTATCCCTCACCTCCTTCTCTCTCTCTCCTTGCTCAACTCACTCCTGGAATTCTTTAGGAAAGTGGTGTAAAAGGACACAGACTTTATCNATTTTTTTTTTCTTAAAGAAGATCCTCTCCCTCTTCCCCCAGCTTGTATACATTTCTGGCCCCATGAAACTGGTGAGGGCTGGGTGAACATAGGGATGTTATGTGAGGCCAAGGAGGGGGACATCCCAGAGACAGTTTAGTGGGAAAATGTTATGCACCCAGAAACATTACTGACAAGTGCAAACTAAACAGTCAGAGCGAAATTAAACAATGAAAGTCGCTTACCTGTTTCTCCTCCGTCTCCTCTGCGTTCTTTCACCTCCACTTCCTTTATTTCTCTAACCCCCCAGAGGATGGGTAGGTTGAGGACTCGGTTCTGTGTTCCCCTTCCAGCCTCAAGGCCCAAGAGGGATGGCCAGTGGGCCTGCCAGGGTGGGAGGACACAGGACCAGCAGAGAGAAAGGACACACCCTGATTCATTTGTCAGGGCTTTTTGATGACAGGACATTTCCTGCTATGGGAACATCTCCTGGCCTGGAAGCAACCAGAATGACGTTCCCACCCCCCTCCTGCTAGCTCCAACCCCAAGTCTCTTGTTTGGGCCCCAGGTTTGCTGTGATCCACTATTAGGAAAGCAGATCCACCCATATCTGGCATGTGGTTGCAATGTTAGGACTGCAGACCTTCAGGGGAAGGCAATTGAGGTGTGAAAAAAGCATCATGATTTAAAAAATGATCATTATGATTAAAAACAAATATATATATATATATA
>NW_007746946.1:0-560 GCF_000696425.1 Galeopterus variegatus | reverse complement strand
TTGTGAAAAACAATGTGAAGGGTTGGAACGATTTATATTTAGAGTCTGACCAAAAAAAAAAAGTATATTTTCACCATCTCTAGCTTTATGATCCTATGTTTTTCATCAAATTTTGAAGAGGAAAACAAGAACAAGCAATAAATTATGGCATGACTTGAGTGCACTTGGGGTGTCACTCTACGAGTCTCTGTTTAGTCCCCCCATGCCCCTCTAAGATCACCCAAAGCCCACCCCAGGCTCCAAATAGACTTGAAGTTTCTGGTATGGACAGTACCCACCACCTCTGAGCATTCCCTGTATTTCCTCCTTCACGGTCTGCACCTCCCCAAGACAGAAGCCAGGAACTTACTTTCCCATCCTCCTTTGCAGCAATAGCATGGTCATGTGACGGGCCCAGCCAATCAGAAGCACTTTTGTGGGACATGGATTCAGGAGGGACTCCAAGAATCCAGCTCTGCACAGAATCCATTTAGTAAAGGACGGCTGTGTAAACATCTGGTTTCCAGCATAGACACTGAGCTTCCAGAGGCAGATGCTGTGGCAGCAGTGGGGTCCTGGGC
>NW_007746945.1:12286-12858 GCF_000696425.1 Galeopterus variegatus | reverse complement strand
AATTACTTAAAAATCCAGATCCATGGGCTGGCTGGTTAGCTCAGTTGGTTAGAGCATGGCCTTGCAACACCAAGGTCAAGGGTTTTGTTCCCCACAAGAAAGAAAAACCAGTTCCACAGAATGTTGTGTGACCGACTACCCCACAATTCAGGAAGTTGCCAGGACATGGGACTTTCAGTCCTAAGACTGAAGACAGTATTGGGCAAACCAGGATGAGTTCATAGCCTTAATGAGATAGATGAAAGTGGAAATTACCCTGCTAAAAGTTTCTGTGGTCAAATAGTTCAGGGAAGTTCTGGATAAATCAAATCCACCTATTGTTTTTACTGTAAGCATTCCCAAAGTCTTAGTAGGCTAATTAAGAAATGAGATGATCGTGTATTTGTCACTTTCTATTACCAGGTAATAGAAACTAGAATGCTACTCAGAGGATGCCTAGGAAATAAATTCCATCTCGAATTCTATTACTCTTGGAATATGGAGACCAGCTCAATGCTTTATGTTAATCCCCCCCTCCCCCTTGAAGATCATGGTTTTAAAGACAGCAGTTGAAGAAGCAAGTATCTGCAGAA
>NW_007746945.1:9924-10681 GCF_000696425.1 Galeopterus variegatus | reverse complement strand
TTTTATTGTTTGTCTTCAGTGTTGGTTTTTTTGAAGTGTTAAGATATAGTTTGTTTTTTTTCTCATTCTTATATAGATTTTTGTTCTATCAGTGGATTTTGTTCTTTCTTGTGTATTCATGGTAGCAATTTTCATTTTTTGGATTCCAGTTGTCGGGCTTCCTTGAGGATTTCTTGTAGGGTTGGTCATGTGACAGTGAACTCTTATAGTTTTTGTTTGTCTAGGAATTACACTATTTCTCCCTCATTTCCAAAGGATAGCATTGCTGGGTATAGTATTTTCAACTGGTGGTTTCTTTCCTTTAGTATTTTGAGTATATCATCCTGTTCTCTTCTGTCCTGTAGGTTGTCCATTGAGAAGTCTGCGTTAGTCTGCTGGAGACTCCCTCATAGGTGACTTGGTGCTTGCGGATGCGCACCAAATCCAAGAAGCCAGAGTTTGACAAGGATCCTCCGAATTGACATGATGCTTGCAAGGCCTCATCATGGGAGGAGGTGCTGCTGTTCCACCCTCCTTTCTTTTGGAGTTCCGTATGCTTGCTTTATTTAATTATATTCTATTCTTTACTGCTTCATAATTATCGCTCTGGGGGAATTGGGAGTGGGATTGAGAATCATACCAGAGTGCTTAATCATACTAATGACCCACTTGAGAGTTATAGTCATGGGTTCTTTGAAAATGGTCTGTGGCAGCTAAGACCAGAAGGGGACAATGAGCCTATGTAAACATTTACCTTGTCTGCCTCCTGGAAGGATTG
>NW_007746945.1:0-6278 GCF_000696425.1 Galeopterus variegatus | reverse complement strand
AGTGCTATTAGGATACAGGGGGGTGGGAATTAAATGGGGGGTTGGTTCTGTGCAGGAAGAAGAACAGGAGAGATGGGGTGGCAAGGATCAGAGGAAATGTTGAAACAGGATAATAAAATGGACATAATGTAAATTCATACATGCCTTCTGTGAACTACAATATGTACTAGCATCATCCAGTTAGCAAATGATGGGATTGTTATTCCAATCCATATCAGCCTGATCCCAAAATAAAATATGCTTTCAATTTCTTCTATAGATCTTTAAAATTTCTTCCAGGCACAAGACTTAACATTGGAGAAAGAGAATGGTGAATAGGATCTGGCTGTCTGCTCACAGAGGTTAGCGTCTATTAGGGAAACAGAGATGTAAACAATCAGCATAGACTGGTAAATCATATAAACCTAGGCAAAACGAGGTTCTCTAGGAACACACAGGATGGCATGACAGCCACTCCCAGGCAATGGAGAAATGAAATATGATGCTTAATGATTTAAAAATGATTTAAAAATGATTATTTTTAAAGATGTGTAGTTACAAAGCTGCTGTTTCAGGGGTCTGTGAATCTCTTACACCAGGGACCCTGGCACTAAATATGCTAACTCCCCCCACCTCCACATTTAATGGTTTGAAAGTTATACATTATATTTCTACATTTCTGCTGGCTCCCTTTAAAATTTTATCACATAAAATTTGCTTAATAATTAACCATAAATTAGAAAGAGAACATGTTTTTATTTGTCTCATTTCCCTTGAATCTCCTAATGGCACTTCCCATTAAAATTATCTGCAAATTTATTTTTAAATGTTATTAAATTTTTAATGTCATATATCAACAATTTCTTATATTGAAAATAAGTTATAGTAGTGTTTATTTCATTAATATACAGTTTTATTTATTCTATGTCTTCCCATTTCTTGTCGACTTTTTCCAATGTTTTGTGGTAGAATATCCCTAAGAACATGTTTTTAGAAGTAGTGTTTCTTGAATGGTAAATTTTCTGAGTCATTGAATGTCCAATAATATCTTTATTTTTTGTCTCACATTTAACTCACAATTTGGTAAAAATGGAATTCTAGGGCCATAACTATGTTTTTCCCTTGGAAGAAATTACTTCATAGTCTTCTCACAGCCAGCATTGCTGATAAGAAGTCTACATCTATTGTAGGGCTGGCCCGGTGGTGCACTGGAGAGTGTGCCACTTGGGAGCGTGGCGGCGCTCCCGCTGAGGGTTCAGATCCCATGTGGAGACCGGTTCCCGCTCACTGGCTGAGTGCGGTGCGGGCGCAACACCGAGGGTTGCGATCCCGTTACCGGTCAGTAAAAAAGACAAAAAGGAAAAAATAAATAAATAAATAAAAAATGAAGTCTACATCAATTGTATATTTAAAAAAAACAAAGAAATCTACCAGGTATTAGGAATTTATTTTTATCATTAAGTGTTCTTAAATATAAATTGCAAGTTGCCAGGAGTGGCCTTTTTTTTTTTCCATAATATTTGACATTTGCTGTGTTCTTTCTATCTGAAATTTTAGGTGTTTAGACATTTTGACCATTTTGGAAAACGTTCTTCTGTCATAATAATTTCTTTCCTTTCTTCCGTCCCTCTCTCCTTCCTTCCTTCCTTTTGCTATTTTCTCTTGCTGGAACTTCTGCTGCCACATGTTAGTTTCTGGATCTATATTGCATTCTTAACTTTTCTTATAATTTCTATTTGCCTTAGTAAGCCATGTTCTGGGAGAATCTTATTTGTCATACTACTGATAAATAATATGACCTTAAATATTTTCATTCTGTTATTCAGCTATTCAGTGCAATTATGTAAATATTAATTTATTTTACATATATATTTATAATTTCTATGAATGCTAACCGGTTCTTTTTCTTATCAACCTATTCTTGTTTTTAGTGAAGATATCTTGTTATCTCTCTAAGGAGCATGTTCTATTAAATCCACATTACTTTTTACTCTAATAAATCTAATAACTAGGGTTTTGGTTTTAGTTTCCCCTTTGTTGAATTTTGTATATTTCATAATATTTTTTTTCCTCTAAATATTTGGTGATTCTTGATTTGGTGCTTACCATTTTTTTTTTTTTTTTTTGAGATCTCCTAATAGTTTTTGTGTGAATCTTGTTTCTGATTACTATATTCAGCCTTTGAGGAATGTAGTTAGTGCAGAATAGTATGGTTCTCTGGTTGCTTTTCTTCTGGATTTTGTGACTGGTCACACTTTTGAAAGTGAATAGCTACCTGAGGCACGGCTAGTAATTATTTGGCCCATGCACCCAAATGCACTGTCCTCCTCTGAGTTTAAATGCTGAGAACAAATGTGCTGTGAAAAAGAGCTCATGACCCAGATGGTTCAAAAGCTGCTCTTTAATTTATCACTTTCTGAAATACCCAGGAAGCCTGATCATTCCACAATGTCTTGGCATGGTATTTCCAGAACAATTCCTCCTGTAGCAGAAGTTTTCTCCACGCAGGGATTCAGCTGAGGTTTCCTCCAAGAGGTTGTTGTTTTATTTCACCCATATATATTTGATACTATTTACCTTATCAATCTGCATTTCAGGATGTCATTAACTTTTCTATTTCTCTGATGGCACCTTTTTTTCCAGCTCTTCTTTCTTATTTAACTTTTCTTTTCAAAATTATATAAAACTTACAAAATAGTTGAAAGAATATACATTTTTTCCAGATTCACTTACCCTTTTCTCTCTCTTTTTTGTAATTTTTTATTTACCATTTTAATATAGGTTGCATACATCTCTATAGGCTTTACCAACTTATTACTTTATTGAATTTTTTTAGTATCTTCCAATAACAAGGATGTTCTTTTACATAAATACAGTAAAATTTACATCCAAAACTTTAACATCCACACAAAAATTTTATATAATTTACAGTCCACATTCCAATTTTTAATTTTTTCCTATTAATGTTCTTTATAGCATTTCACATCCATATTTCACATCCTCCATTATAGCATCAAATCACACATTTAATTTAATATTTATATTTTTTAGCCTTTTTAATCTGGAGCAGTTCTTCAGTTTTTTTTATCTCTTTCATGGCAATTTTTTGTTAAACCACCTGGCAGTTATTTTGTAGATTGTCCTCCAATTTGAGTTTGTTTGATGCATCTTTGAAATTGGATTGTATGTTCCAGCATATTTGGCTAAAATACTATGGAAGTGATATTGTTTGCTTCTCAGGGTACATCTGAAGGCCCATGATGATACTTTGCCTCTTAAAGGTTGGAAGTGTTATCCATCTGTTTTAGTGATAAATTATTGTTTTTACTTCTGTAAATTAATTTACAGGAAGCTATTTTGAGACCACATGTAAATATAAAAATCTAATTTATTTCCTGTAGGTTTAGTATCTACAGATTCATGCCAGATTTATTTTTAGTACGATGACTGTAGAATAGTAATTTTCTAATTTCATCATTCTTATATATTTATAAGTTGGCATTCTAAATATGCAAAGGCTTTCTCTTGTAATCTGTCATGATCTATCATCATGCTCCCTATCTCCCTAGCCAACATCTGTCTTTTTATTGTCAATTTTTCTTTGATTCTTATTTCATACCATAAGCTACATTCCATCAGAACCAGCCAGCAGTGGGGACTGCTTCGAGGCTACTTCTATGTCTTTTGGAGATGTGCTTTTATTATTTATTTATGAGTCCTTTTTTACTTTCTAGTGAAAAAAGATGTTTCAGGTTCATTGTATATTTTCTGTTTCTTCAACCTGGAGATGGCCATTTCTTCAAGGACTCTTGGTTTCTCTTAATGAGGAATAGTATTTAGAAACCGACATCTGAGCCGCAGATGTGCTTATTACTATGGGAGTGTTGTTAATTCTAGCTGCTTTCAGTGGACAAAGCTAGGAAAACCTCCTTCATTTCCAATTGAACCCCAAAGTGTTTTTTCCATATTTTTCTTGATCCCATATTTGTATCTTCCTTCTTCCATAGTCAAAAATCTTGATTCTCAGTAACATCAATGTATGTATTCGTGAGTCTTCCAATACATGCACATAATTTCAGAATTGCTTTACCCACACTAGTGCGAAAAATAAAACTACTATAAAGAGTTCAAGATTTGGGGCCGGCCCGGTGGCGCACTGCTACAGTGCACCACTTGGGAGCGAGGTGGCGCTCCCGCCGAGGGTTCAGATCCCACATACAGACCGGTTCCCGCTCACTGGCTGAGCGAGGTGCGGGCGCAACACCGAGGGTTGCGATTCCGTTGCCGGTCCCGGTCCGGTACAAAAAAAAAAAAAAAAAAAAAGAGTTCAAGATTTGTTTGGTATTCCTATAATTTAACTTTGGAATGAGAGTGTATAATCAAAGTTCTGAGTTCCAACATTACCTGGCTTAGCCCCCTGCCTCCCCAGTGTGGCTGTTATTTATTTGAAATACAATTGAATCTGTTTAGGTCTATTTGCATCTGGTTTTAGGATTTGTTTCCCCATTCTTGTTGATTTAATTTTATTTTTTGAATATGTTAAATATTAGCATGGTTCCAAAAGTAAAAATAGTGTAAAAGGTACACTCAGAGAATCGATTTTCCTACTATGTACCTTTGTCCCTCCATTACTTTAAGGTAGCTAGTTTTATTTTTAGTTTATCTTTTCTCCCTCTGTGTGTGTGTGTGTGTGTGTGTGTGTGTGTGTGTGTGTGTGTGGTGTTTAGCAAATCTAAGCAGAGACATGTAGTGAAATAGGTAGAATTCTAAGATGACCTTCAATTAGTCAGTTATGCCCTTGTGCAATCCCCTCCCCTTAAGTACAGATGGAATCTTTGACTTGCTTCTAGTCCATAAAACATGGTATAGGTGAGGGATATATAATAGTTTCTCCCTTGATTATGTCACACTTTATACAATTGGAGTCACAGAGAGAGATTCTCCTGGCTTTGAGGCAACAACGTGACATATTTTGAGAAGACTTGTGACAGAACCCTGAGGCATAAAACTGTGGGGCCCTTTAGGTTCTGTGCATGGTCCCAGCTGACATCCAGCAGGAAAGGAAAAGAATGCACAAGGCACTAAATATGTTGTAGTTTGTGGCTTAGAATAAAAAAAAAAAACATATGTTTTCTTTTACATTTTTTTTACAGAAAACATAGCATTCTTTGTTATTCTTTTGCATTTTTTTTTAAAAAAACATTATATCGCGGATATAATGTTTTTTTAAAAATGAAATTTTTTCTTATTTCTTTTTCAATCTCACAGTGTACATGGGTCAGGGTTCTTGGGCACAGCTCAGCTGGGAACTGTGCTCATGTTCTTACAAGGCTTAAATTGAGATGTCACACGGGCTGCATTCCTGTATGGAGCTTGGGGTCCTCTTCCAAGTTCGTGTGTTGCTGGCAGAATTCCTTGTGGTTGGAGGACCAAGGTCCTTCCTTTCCTGATGGATGTCAGCTGGGGGTTTTCCAGACTAGTTTTACATTCAATATTCCTAAAATATTGTTTTGAGATTTGGGGTTGAGGAAAAAATAAATGCATGTGCTCGTTTTGCCAACTTAATACCATTTCTATAGCTGTTAGTCTGCCAATTGCAGCTAGTTTCTGGATGAACTTACATGTTCTGTTTCAGCTCCTCCGCCAAATGGCAAAACCATCCTGTTTTAGTGTTTTAGCCTATCAGCCAGTGTCCCTAACTAATCCAATCACAGTCTTGACTTAATTTCAGGAAAGCTTTGACAAACTTTATTCTGACATGACTTGACAAGTTGAAGGGGACAGTAAAATAAATTGCATTGTCATTCTGCCTCCACAGCTTCCATAAACATTCCACAGCTTTTGGGCTTTTGTAGGCAGCTCACCCAGAATGGGGAATGGGAATGTTAGTAAAGTCTGCTGTAGGAAGGGGATTGATAAGTGGGAGTTATCAAGGCACGCACACACACACACACACACACACACACGAAAAAAAAAGAAAAGAAAAGAAAGGAGACAAAAGTTTAAGGCAAAGGAAACAGCACATGAAGTGTTACATGGGGATGGTAATGTGGTGAGTTAAAGGATCAAGTAATTATACAAGAGATGAACACAGCACTGAGGGGAAGAGGAATGGGAGAAGGAATGAGAAGGAGGCTGGAACAACAGAGGCTTCTCCAGTTGTACAAAAGATCTCTAAGGGCAGTTCTGAGAGCAATCAAAACTTAGGGGTGTGGGTGTGTTCAGAGCTCCAGCAGCATGCTGAAGTACACTTTATGGATTTGATTAGGAACATGAAATATAATGCAAGGCATTTCTTA